>NC_088712.1:63515890-63570014 GCF_963576615.1 Watersipora subatra | reverse complement strand
ATGATTGAAAATATAGAACAGATTCATAGAATAAACATTTATAGCAGATTAGCCATCCTCAACCTTATCAAAACTGACTTTGTCTGTCAAGGATCATTAGATGAAATCTTTAGAAAAAAGTAAAATAATAGAAATTCTGAACATTTTTATTAGAAGTTATACCAAAGTTGTTACCTGAAGGAACCAGATTAAGTTATTCACTAAAGTAAAATCAGCTAAAGAGTAAGCTATTTCATATTCTAATAATGAAAACAACAAGTTTTTTTTAAATGTTTTTTTCTTTTTTATAGATAGTTGAGTTAGTGACTCTGTGTGCATAGAAATGATGGTAAGTGTTAGCAAGTGTGTCAGCTGTATGATAAACTACACTAACTCAAATCAGTCGTTCAGTTCTTTGTTTAAATTACGGTATAAGTAAGGAATATAGTAAACTTTTCACAGTCATGCAATAAGTTAACTTACATGTACATGTATGAACTGATATTATGCAGATTTAGTTACAAAAGCTAAACTAAAGGCAATAACTACAGTCATATAGTTTTCCAAAATTATCTATATCTCCATTAATATTCATGCAAAAGCAACACAATTTTTCAATGTTTTTTTATTCTATTTTACTTAGTCTTTAATCAAAGACTTTGCATTCCAAAGTCTAGAGGAACATTCGAACTGAAAATTAAGCAACTTGCAGTTTTTGATTGATAAGTCAGACAATGCTTATTAGATATGATTAGTTCAGATTACACGTGGAGTGTACCTCTGAGCAGAGAGGAGTCCAGCTAGTTACACGTATAATATTTAATATTCTGAACAAGAATATTTTATTATATTTTTATTTAGTGTGAGCCTACATATACAGTAATATTTTAAATTCTGCTAATTACTTCTTCTTTTATTAAATAGCAAATCTGAAGCAAAAATGCTAAACACATAATTAGTTTCTTGATAGCCTGAACATATTGCTAAAATAACAATGATTGGATGCTTAAATTTTCTTGTTAGAGAAGCTTTGTAGAAATTGGGGAAAATATCATTGTAGAGGCACGTATACACAACTTTATGCAAAAATAATCTTATGCAGAACAGGTCAGGTAAATATTTAATAAGAAAATATGGCTATAAAAAGTTTTCAAAAATGAGTCTGTGGAAAAAAGACATCGGGCAAAATAAAGAATAGGGATGCTATTTATTAACTTTCAGGCAAATATGGAGAATACACTAAAAGTGATTGAGCAATCAGTAAGTTTTAATTTCTATCACAGGGATTGTTGATAGTCTTTTGAGTTAGAGGTAAGAAGTGTTCATGTCTTTCTGTTTTTTCTAGTATTAACAATGATCATTATAAGGGAGAGTAAATAAAAGTTAACTAGTGACATACCGCTTTTAGAGAAGGGTTTCTTTGGCACCCTGGCTGCTAACTCAAAGAGACTTTGATCTTAATCTATAATTATTATTATTGGCTATGAATATGATATGACTCTCTCATTGTGTTCTAAAGAAGTTATCAAAAATTGAGTCTGCTTGAAAAAGACATCTGTTAAAAGAATGAATTAGGATACCATTTATCAACAGTCAGGCAAATATAGAGAATACACTAAAAGTGATTGGGTGATCAGTAAGTTTAAGTTCTGTCACAGTGATGGTTGATAGTCTTTTGAGTTAGAGGTAAGAAGTGTTCATGTATTTCTGTTTGTAGTATTAAAAATGGTTATCATAAAGTAGACTAAACAAAAGTTAACTAGTGACACAGCATTTAGGGGTGGGTTTCTTTAGCACCCTGGCTGCTAACTCAAAGAGACTTTGATCTTAGTCTGTAATTATTGTTATTGGCTATGAATATGATACTACCCTCTCATTGTGTTCTAACAAATTTAGGTCATTAAACTGTTTGTCAGAGTATTGCAGAAATGACTGATCTGATTGATTAAATCATCAATAATTTAACTTTTATTGAATACTATAACCTTTACAGCAATAAGAGATATGTCCATTTGTCTGTCTAAAGAACACGAAAAGCGTTAAAAGAATTATTGCACTGCATTCAAGCGGATTCCAGATAGTCAGATTCTACGTCAATCATACAACCATTGCATCATCTAGGAGCAATTGTGGACATAATTATTACACATGACAATCTCTTACAGATCAAAAGACTGAGCATAGTAGTATTTATATTATACAAGAGGTTTTTGCTCACAATTTTTACTAAAATGGCTGCATCTTAAAACTTTTTTATTAAACTGCACCAAATTAGCTTGCGTGAAGCCTTACTGAAAAATTTAAAGGTACGATAATGTGGCCCACTAAATGCTTGATAAACAGCTAAAATAAGAATTATTACATTATACATATCATTACACAACTAAGCACAAACTATCACTTATGATATAATAATATCAAGTCATTTAGAAGTCAAGCAGAAAGAAACACACAGTTTTCCTACCTTTACAAGTTTTGTTATGTAGAAGAAGAAAAGGATCTCTTGCTGCTAGATTCAAGCCTGTTTAGTTAAGAAGTGCTTTATTGCAGTGAAGAAAACAGACTTTATCTTTGAGAGATCACCAACTCATACTCATGCAAGAAGAGTGTTAAAAAACAGTCAGTTGCTATAAGGTTGTTTGTTGTATTCAATCACTGTATGTGACATGTCAGTCTTTCCTTGCCACGCAAGATTACTTGGCACCGAGTTTCAGCGATTCTTTATTACATATAAATACTATTTTGCGTTGATGTAAAAATACATACTTTCCTTCAACTACTCTAAGCTCTTTTTCCATCACTTTGTAGTAACTTATAAAACCATGATGACCGTAACTTATTACAACATGTTAGTACTTGTACACATGTACTCGCATAACAATGTTAAAATTCAGTTATTTGAAGTTTAACAAATAAAATATGTTTTTGTAATCGGCTTTGGTAGATTTGGGCAGACTGTGGTAACAGAAACCTTTAGTATGCTCATTGAACTGATTAACTAAGTGTAGTGAGCCTTCCAACCCATAAACTCTTTGCTGATTTATTGACTCTAACTTAGCTAAAAATACTATATAGTGTGATGCAAGAAATGAGTGTAAATATAGAACATGATGGAGAAAAACCTTATAGAACTGTGTTTGGCTATAGATTATAGAGTTAGTAAGGCAGATGAGTCTCTCTTGACGTATCTGCCAAATATTGTTTGAAGAGGTATTTCAGGCATCACAATATATTAGTCTTTCAGCTCCCACATCTACAACAAACACTGATGACTGTTGGACTGGATCATCTATGAAACAAGCTCTACAACTTATCACCCGTATCTCTTATATTTGAAATTAATTCTTGACCAAAAACACATTTAGCACTAAAATATCAATGGCAGAACAATGATCAACTAAGATTCGTTTCTGTTTAAACGTACCAACATGCATTGGCATGATACAAAATGCTGATAAAACGGCTGTATTTACCACAACATGGTTAATGAAGATGATAGCCAAACTTTCTCAAAAGAAACAATTCAATCTCACTTGGGTCTCTCTTGAGAACCTCCCTCATTATGCACTGATAATTTTAAGCAAATTCTCAGATTCTATTCTAGCATAAACAGAAAATAAACTGTAGCTACTGAGCTAATTTAACTACTAACCTTATTTAATACTCTTCTCCTCTTTTTCCATTCATTGCACATCAGCAAGAGTTTCTAAAAAATGCAAAGCAAATATAAACAGAAAAAAAAACTTTACCTTTTTACAAGTTGAATAGTAAAACCGTAGTTACAGTATTGTCTTCAGGTCTTTTGCATCTATTTTACTGTTATAAACAGGGAGATTCAACTTACCATCTGACCAGTTAAAATCCATTCATAGCTCACTCCTCCAAAAGAGAACTTCAGCACCTTCGCAATGGCATGTTGATGATCGTGTCATTTTATATATGAACATGAAGAGGTGAAGCTAAGGGCTTATCTTAAACCTTGCACTGCTTGTTTGCTTTGTAATCAGCTTGACACTCAGCTACTCCCTCTCTCTGCATGTCTGAATGGTTAAAGCTTTTTATTTTTTGTGATTTTTTACTGATTATGATAAGTTAATCCGTAAAAACAATCTTGAGATTTTTTTCTATTTTATTTTGTATTTTACTGCATGTTACTTCTTGTTGCTGCTAATTATATGCAAGCATAAACATTAGATGTTTTCTATGACCTTTGTTGTTGCTGCAGTAATGTAAGCCTCTCGGATGACCACGTTGACGACAAGAAAGAGCTCTGTTTTTTTAGAGAGAGTAAACTTCTATCACATAGAAATACTTTTATGTGTACAATACATATAATATTATCATAGACCATTACAGTCAGTTAGATGATTAGTAAGAGAAAATAGGTAGAGTAAAGTTGCGTAGAACAAATAATTATCTTACCAACAATAAAGAGTTAGTTAAAAGCATAAAATATACTTGTAGCAAACAGGTCATATCAGTATATCAAGGATATTATTTTTGAGTGAAAATATTTAATAGCACTTCATTGTTTCGAGGGTGACTACATGGTTCTTGATCATCTAAAAGGATTTATAAGAACTTATTGCAGGGTTTCGGTGTGTATTACACGTTTGTATTATGACCCTACGTACTAAACAAACTAAAAAAATAATAATGGAACAAGGCAGTGAAAAATGGGCTACTGGTTCAAAACGGATGAAATTGACTCGGACTGATAACACGGACCTCATGCAGTGCTACTTTATGAGTGAACCTCAAAAGTGGGGCTACATGGGAAGGATGCGACAACTGTGGATAAACATGCGCCCTGAATTGCCACTAACCGCTAAGCAACTTGTAGCTCAGAGGAGTAACAAAATCAAGCGGCATCTCATATCGGAACTTGATGTAGATGAAATTAGGAAACAGTTCACCCAAGTAACCTCAACCAACGAGGAGTGCATATCAACACACACTGTCATGCATACACGATCATGTGTTGACTCACGGGTTGAAGAAGACATGCACTTGGACCTTGACCCAAGGGTGAGAGAGCTTGCGGAAAATATCATCAACAAGATGTCAGCTGCTAATGATTATGGAAGCAGGGTACCACTACGAAGAGTTAGCAAGGCCATACTTAACAAGCTGTTAGAAGGCATTAACATGGCACTAGAGCCGATCTCAACTGGATCAATCAGTGAGACTAATGCCTTAATCTACAGTACAACAACCGTCAGCTTGGAGGAGATGGATATTAAGCCAATGCCAACAAGGCTTCAAGCCATTCCATCCTGGCAGCTGAGGCTACAAAATAAGATCAAGAACTTGCACAAGAAAGTTAGTAGGCTCAGTGAGAAATCTAACCACAGTTTGGAGCGTTCAAAAAGGGAAGCCACAATAGAAGCTCTAGAATCTGCCAAACAACAGCTAGTAGCACTCTCGGCATGACTGAAGCGGTACACCAAAGAGAGGGATAACAAGAGAATGAACAAACTGTTCATCAATAATCCATCTAGAGTGTATTCCCAGTTCAAAGGTGAACTGCAGAGGCCAATGTCAGAGCCTCCCCGATCTAGCACTTCAAAGTTCTCGAAGGACATCTGGGAGAAAGAGACTACTCATAACACCAATGCAAATTGGCTGAAGAGGCTTAAAGAGAGCCATCAACACACTATGGCTCAGCAAGGACTCACCATCAGCAAAGAGGACATCAAGTGCAGAGTGCAGCGTATGAAGAACTGGGCAGCACCTGGCCATGACATGATTCAAGCTTTCTGGTTAAAGAAATTGACATCACTTCACACTAGAATGGCTAAGCAGATGGAATGCCTAATAGAACAAGGTGACCATGCAAAATGGCTGACCAAAGGACGAACTGTACATCTGATAAAAGATCCAAAGCAGGGGCCGATTCCCAAAAACTATCGACCAATAGCGTGCTTGCCCACCACTTGGAAACTGCTCTCAGGAATAGTTGCAGAAATACTGGAAGAGCACATGAGTCACTATATGACCAGTGCTCAGAAAAGAATTGGGCGCAACACCCGAGGAGCTAAACATCAGTTACTGGTGGATCGGACGGTCTGTCAAGACAGCAGGAGAAGGCAAACCAATCTTGCCATGGCTTGGATTGACTACAAAAAGGCCTATGACTCAATTCCCGATAGTTGGATACTTGAGTGCCTCAGTATGTACAATGTTCACCCTGCTCTTGTGGCATTCATCAAGATGTCAATGACCGAATCGAAGACGGAACTGGAGGCTAATGGCAAAAAGCTGGCGAGTGTCAAAATTAAGCCAGGCATCTATCAAAGTGACTCCTTATCACCGCTGCTCTTCTGCATATGCCTAAACCCTCTAAGCAATATGCTGGAGGAGACTCAATATGGGTACCAGTTTAAGAGTGGCACCAAGATAAACCACCTCTTCTACATGGATGACATCAAGCTGTACGCTAACAAAGAAAGGGACATTGATTCGCTAATATACCTCACTCAGGTATACAGCAAGGACCTCGGAATGACCTTCGGTATTGAGAAATGTGGAAGGCTAATTCTTCAGAAAGGCCATTCTATGCTCACAGATGGCCTAAGAATGCCAAATGGTACCATCAAAGATATAGAAGAAGGGTACAAGTACTTGGGGATTATGCAAAGCAGCATCAACCACGAAGCCGAGGTACGTCACAAAGCCATTACCGAATACAAGAAATGCCTTCGGCAGGTCTTACGGAGCCAGCTCAATGCCAAGAACCAAGTCATGGCAATAAATACCTACGCACTGCCAGTAATAAGATATCCAGCAGGCATAATAAAGTGGACTGAGGAAGCCATCAAAGAAACAGATATAGCAACTCGTAAACTGCTGACCATGCATGGAGCACTCCACCCAAAATCTGATACTACTAGATTGTATCTCGATAGGAAAGATGGCGGTAGGGGACTCAAAAGTGTACAGCAGACAGTGAAAGAGGAGGAGCAAAGCATCAAAGCATATGCAACCTCCATGGCCATCTCAGATAAGTTGCTAGCTGAATTTCAATTGGCTGCTCTTCCAACGGACCTACGCCCTGATGATGAGGAAATTGACTGGCACACGAAACCTCTTCATGGTGCTTACCACCAACAAATATCTAAGGTTGGCGATTTTCACCAGACATACCTGTGGCTGAACAAAGGAAACCTAACGGCCAATACAGAGTCGCTAATCATGGCAGCCCAGGAGCAAGTGCTCCCAACAAGGCAACTCCAAACGAAAATCTGTCACACTAAAGACGATCCCAGATGCAGACTGTGCAAAGATGCACCTGAGACCATCCAACACATCATAAGTGGATGCAAGCAGCCAGCAGGGACCGCACACACTGAGCGGCATAATCATGTCGCAGGTGTTGTGTATAGAAGTCTATGTGATGAGTATGGCCTTAATAAACCACAACACTGGTGGGAAGCTCCTGGTAAGGTCAATGAAAATGACCGCGCTAAGATCCTCTGGGACTTCTACATCCAAACTGACAATCATGTCCTAGCAAACCAACCAGATATAGTGGTGGTAGACAAGGAGAACAAAAGGGCTACTATAATAGATATAGCAGTACCCGATGACTACAATATAGCCAGCAAAGAAAAAGAAAAGGTAGAGAAATATCTCCCTCTTGGAGAAGAAATTGAAAAATGCTAGAATGTAAGAACAACTGTAATCCCAGTAGTCATTGGGGCACTAGGCGCAATAACACCAGCACATAAAATGTGGCTTGCCCAAATATCAACAACAATCAACTCAGGTGAGTTGCAGAAAAGTGCGCTATTGGGAACAGCTAAGATCTTGAGGCGAGTGCTCAAACTCCCAAGTCTCTGGTAGGAGACCCAAGTTAGAGCAGAATTTACCACCCATGCGGGGTCTCAGGGGTGAGGAAACAATTATATCCATTATAAACAATTATTCCTCACCCCGGATACCCCGCATGGGTGGTAAGTTCTGCTTTAACTTGGGTCTCCTCCCAGAGACCTGGGAGTTTGAGCACTCGCCTCAAGATCTTAGCCGTTCCCAATAGCGCACTGTTCTGCAAATCACCTGAGTTGATTGTTGTTGGTATTTGAGCAAGCCACATTTTATGTGCTGGGTTTATTGCGCCAAGTGCCCCATTGACTACTGGGATTACAGTTGTTCTTACATTCCAGCATTTTTCAATCTCTTCTCCAAGAGGGAGATATTTATCTACCTTTTCTTTTTCTTTGCTGGCTATATTGTAGTCATTGGGCACTGCTATATATATTATAGTAGCCCTCTTGTTTTCCTTGTCTATCGCCACTATATCTGGTTGGTTTGCTAGGAAATGCTGGTCAGTTCGGATGTAGAAGTCCCAGAGGATCTTAGCGCGGTCATTTTCATTGACCTTACCAGGAGCTTCCCACCAGTGTTGTGGTTTATTAAAGCCATACTCATCACATAGACCTCTATACACAACACCTGCGACATGATTATGCCGCTCAGTGTGTGCGGTCCCTGCTGGCTGCTTGCATCCACTGATGATGTGTTGGATGGTCTCAGGTGCATCTTTGCACAGTCTGCATCTGGGATCGTCTCTAGTGTGATAGATTTTCGTTTGGAGTTGCCTTGTTGGGAGCACTTGCTCCTGGGCTGCCATGATTAGCGACTCTGTATTGGCCGTTAGGTTTCTTTTGTTCAGCCAGATATATGTCTGGTGAAGATCGCCAACCTTAGATATTTGTTGGTGGTAAGCCCCATGAAGAGGTTTTGTGTGCCAGTCAATTTCCTCGTCATCAGGGCGTAGGTCGGTTGTAAGAGCTGCCGGATGAAATTCAGCTAGCGACTTATCTGAAATGGCCATGGAAGCTGCATATGCTTTGATGCTTTGCTCCTCTTTGTTCACTGTCTGCTGTACACTTTTGAGTCCCTTACCGCCATCTTTCCTATCAAGATATAAACTTGTAGTATCAGATTTTGGGTGGAGTGCTCCATGCATGGTCAGCAGTTTACGAGTTGCTATATCTGTTTCTTTGATGGCTTCCTCAGTCCACTTAATTATGCCTGCTGGATATCTTATTACTGGCAGTGCGTAGGTGTTTATTGCCATGACTTGGTTCTTGACATTGAGCTGGCTCCGTAAGACCTGCCGAAGGTGTTTCTTGTATTCGGTAATGGCTTTGTGACGTACCTCGGCTTCGTGGTTGATGTTGCTTTGCATAATCCCCAAGTACTTGTACCCTTCTTCTATATTTTTGATGATACCATTTGGCATTCTTAGGCCATCTGTGAGCATAGAATGGCCTTTCTTAAGAACTATCCTTCCACACTTCTCAATACCGAAGGTCATTCCGATGTCCTTGCTGTATAGCTGAGTGAGGTGTTTTAGCGAATCAAAGTTGCTTTCTTTGTTAGCGTACAGCTTGATGTCATCCATGTAGAAGAGGTGGTTTATCTTGGTGCCACTCTTAAACTGGTACCCATATTGAGTCTCCTCCAGCATATTGCTTAGAGGGTTTAGACATATGCAGAAGAGCAGCGGTGATAAGGAGTCACCTTGATAGATGCCTGGCTTAATTTTGACACTCGCCAGCTTTATGCCATTAGCCTCCAGTTCCGTCTTCCATTTAGTCATTGAAACCTTGGTGAATGCCACAAGAGCAGGGTGAACATTGTACATACTGAGGCACTCAAGTATTCAACTATGGGGAATTGAGTCATAGGCCTTTTTGTAGTCAATCCAAGCCATGGCAAGATTGGTTTGCCTTTTCCTGCTGTCTTGACAGATCGCCGATCCACTAGCAACTGATGTTTGTCTCCTCGGGTGTTGCGCCAAATTCTTTTCTGAACACTGGTCATATAGTGACTCATGTTCTTTTCCAGTTAGTCTGCAACTATTCCTGAGAGCAGTTTCCAAGTAGTGGGCAAGCACGTTATTGGTCAATAGTTTTTGGGAATCGGCCCCTGCTTTGGATCTTTTATCAGAAGTACAGTTCGTCCTTTGGTCAGCCATTCTGGATGGTCACCTTGTTCTATTAGGCATTCCATCTGCCTATATATATATATATATATATATATATATATATATATATATATATATATATTTATATATATATACAGTAGATGCAGTATGAACAGTCTCTTGCATGAAAGTGCTCAATATTAAAATAGAGCGATGTAAAATTGGGTAAAAATGAAAGTTAAAGTTAAGTTTAAAACAACTTTATTACTAATAGTTTCATATTGCCATGCAATAATCATCAGATAAAATTGTTAGCACTGAAAACGACTTATATATAGATGGAAATAAAAGCGTAGGTCTTAAAATACCTAAATACACCACTGATACGTAGGATTAAAATTAGCATTAAATTAGCATTGCTAGCTAATGCTAATTTTAATCCTAAGTATCAGTGGTGTATTTAGGTATTTTAAGACCTACGCTTTTATTTCCATCTATATATAAGTCGTTTTCAGTGCTAACAATTTTATCTGATGATTATTGCATGGCAATATGAAACTATTAGTAATAAAGTTGTTTTAAACTTAACTTTCATTTTTACCCAATTGTATATATATATATATATATTTATATATATATATATATATTTATATATATATATATATATATAAACTAAAAGCAAGTGCAAACACATATAAAAAGAGAATTCAACACTAAAAACCTAAAAGATAATTAGTGGAGTATGAAATATTTGAAAAATTATTGCGAAAAAAGTAAACTTTTAATATTTGTGCTACAAATTTGTTTTGTTCAAAGCACTCATCAGACGCGATTGTACTAAAATGAAAAGCTTTACCGAATGTGCCAAAATATCAGAAATGGGCTCGCTGTGTTAATCATGTAATTTAGTGCTAAGTGTAGCGGAGAAGATAACTCCTAGCATGTCTGGGATTGGAAGTCAATTCATTTCTTTTATTTAATGTGACTAAGTGTGGGTTGCATATTATGAAGTATTGTTCTAGTAAACATAATTTGCATTGTTTTGTTTTGTTGGTATATGGTTGGGCTTGAGCTAATATTTTCCATGTTATGTTGTATGTTGAGTTGCTGTCTTTCAACTTCCAAATGTGCTTGCTCAATTCTGTGTGGTGTTGTTTGTTTTTGTGGTTAAACGAGGCTTTATGGTTGCTGTATCTAGTTTTAAATTCGGTTGAGCAAAGTCCTATGTAGGTCGCTACGTGGTTGTTTGTATTGCTGCTCACTGTTGCTTGATATATCACATTTTTAGCTCTGCATTTTCCTTCCAAAAAGCAGTTGTTCTTTTGTCTGCAGTTGCAACTTTTCTCGTTGTCTTCTCTTTGTAGTGTACTGGTTTTATTATGGGTTTTGTTGCTCGCATCAATGATTGTTTTCATGTTTGGCATTACTGAGTAGCTCAGTTCTAAGGTTTGTCTATTAAATATTGCTTGGAGAGCGTGTCTCTTTGGAAAGCATATCGTAACTACATGTATGCTGAAGAATTTTTGTCCGATATTAGTTGCAACATTGGCACTGAATGGTCGGTTGTACCATGCGATTTTTCTTTGTCTGTTACGTTTTTTAGATTTTTTTATGTTGGTTTCATATTGTAGTTTTGGTATGGTTGCACTGTGCTGTTAAATTGTTGTTTATTTGATGAAAGTGCGTTTAATCGTTTGTTTATGTTGTCTGGTAAGTTTTTCAATATGGAAGGTGGATGGTTGCTTCGTTTGTGCACATATAGTATTGTTTATTGTATAGTTTCCCTTTATTTCTCTAAACCAATTCAGTACGTCACCCGTACTTCGGCATAATTTTACATTAGTTTCTCTTGTCACTTTTTTGTTGATACTTGTGAGCAGAGTTTTGCTTATTTTTCCTATTTCAGATTTTGTTGGATTGATTAGTCTACATGTGGGTTGGTTTGCAAAGTTATCTTTGTGGTCTTTAAACGTTATGAATGGCTGTTTCTCTGCTATTGTCTCAATTCTTTTCTCAAGTCCTAGTTTGTGCACTATTTCTTTGTCTTTTGATGTAATTTGGTTTACTGCTGTCTTGTCAGCTTTTTTGTAGGTTTTAGTCACATTATTTTGCGACATTTTGCTGTATTCATCTTTTTCAAGTCTGTAAAAATTGGTTGTTTTGTCAGCTTTGACAAGTATTTTATTGTTTGCTTGTATTGTCTTAGTGTCTTGAAGCAGTCTTCGTTGAAGCTCATTGTTGTATGGCTTGAATTTGATGTTTTGTATCATTTCTGTTATCTTACTTTCAAAATCTGACATTTCTTTTATAAAAGGTGGCAGTTGCTTTGTTTTGAATCCATAAGTTTCTTTTTGTTCTGATTGGTGATTTGGGTTTAAGTAAAAATGTGCTTTTCATCTCATTCGGTGAGTTAACTTCTCGGTCATTTCTATTAATCTTCGTAGGTAATTTTATTTTTTTAGTATTGGTATATTTTTCATAGAGTAACCAAAATTGACTTTTTCCATTTTTAGCTTTTGGGAGAGTGCTCAACACCGTAGTAATTCTCAACAAAATAAAATTGAAAATCAAAAATATCTTGCCGCTATGAAAAACGTCAGTGGAGTAAATCTATATTAAAAAAAGCAAGTGCAACAGCATATAAAGGGAGAACTCTACACTAAAAACCTAAAAGATAATCAGTGGAGTATGAAATATTTGAAAAATTATTGCAAAAAAAGTAAACTTTTAGTATATGCGCTACAAATTTGTTTCGTGCAAAGCACTCAGACGCGATTGTACTAAAATGAAAAGCTTTACCGAATGTGCCAAAATATCAGAAATGGGCTCGCTATCACATGGTACAACCCACCATTCAGTGCTAATGTTGCAACCAATATCGGACAAAAATCCTTCAGCATAGTTACGACATACACAGCATAGTTACCCAAAGAAACACCTTCTCTAAGCAATATTTAATAGGCAAACCTTAGAACTGAGCTACTCGGTAATGCCAAACATGAAAACAATCATTGATGCGAGCAACAAAACCCTTAATAGAGCCAGTACACTACAAAGAGAAGACAACGAGAAAAGTTGCAACTGCAGACAAAAGAACAACTGCCCTTTGAAAGGAAAATGCAGGGCCAAAAATGTGATATATCAAGCAACAGTGAGCAACAATACAAACAACCACGTAGCGACCTACATAGGACTTTGCTCAACCGAATTTAAAACTAGATACAGCAACCATAAAGCCTCGTTTAACCACAAAAACAAACAACACCACACAGAATTGAGCAAGCACATTTGGAAGTTGAAAGACAGCAACTCAACATACAACATAACATGGAAAATATTAGCTCAAGCCCAACCATATACAAACAAAACAAAACGATGCAAATTATGTTTACTAGAAAAATACTTCATAATATGCAAACCACACTCAGGCACATTAAATAAAAGAAATGAATTGACTTCCAATTGCAGACATGCTAGGAGTTATCTTCTCGGTTACACTTAGCACTAAATTACATGATTAATACAGCGAGCCCATTTATGATATTTTGGCACATTCGGTAAAGCTTTTCATTTTAGTACAATCGCGTCTGATGAGTGCTTCGCACAAAACAAGTTTGTGGCGCAAATATTAAAAGTTTACTTTTGTCGCAACAATTTTTCAAATATATATATATTTATATATATATATATATATATACGGTCAAACATGGATAACTCAAAATTCACGGGACCGAGCAAAAGTGTTCGAATTATCAGAGCGTTCAAGTTATCAGAGCACTGTCACAAGTCCATGTATTTACTTATTTATTAGTAGATACATGTACATATGCAAACTGTAATATAAATCAAAAGCACAAATGGCTTGTTTCAAATTAAATGCTTCTAATGTAAAGTTTAAAACGTTTTTATCAAAAAGTATAGAGATTTTTTTATCACTTGAGATTGGTTTGTTGTTTGAGGTGATGTTATTGCCAGGACGTTTTTTTAGATCGACATTGGAAAAACTTGATCGTTGTTGAAATGCTCAAAGGAAAAGACATCTTTTTCTTTTGAGCGTTTTACCCACGATCAATTTTGTCAATTCTTCTTAAAGTTTATGCAACTTCAAGAAAAAGTTACCAAAGAAAAATCCCTTACTTTACCTGGGATTCGTTAAGAGCAACACTCCGAGGCAGTTTAATTAAAAGTTTTACAAGGTTTAACGGTACATTGTATATCACTCACGCTTTTTGAATGGATACTTATTGAATGTACACACGTGTTCTGTGTTTAGGTCAAACGATGAATAGTTTTTTTTAGCTAAGACAACGTATACGTTTAATAAAAACAATTTTTAAGACGTTTTAAACATTCAACATTCCGACGTTGATTCAACACGGAATCAACGTCGGAAAACTATTCGTCACGGGCTAGCCGGGTCACGCACTCAAGGATTTTCGCCACGCACATACAAAACAACATGCTGTTTTTGTTTTGTATGTGAGTGGCGAAAATCCTTGCGCGCGTGACCCGGCAAGCCCGTGCTATTAATCGTATAGCAGTATAAATCAAATTTGACCAAACCTTTAGAAAAGTCGTTGACAAAATTATTTTGCCGATGGTGGTAATAACAACGCTTATGAATTACGAAAAGATGAGGTTTACTTCTATGGCTTGAATAAAGTGATTTTCTAAAGCGATAAAACCGTTTCGGTAGCCGTTAGGCAAAAAAACAGTTCGAATTAACAGTGTTGAGTTTGAGTTATCTATAGCAATTTATCATTACGTGGGAACGGACCAAAGAAACCGTTCGAATTAACCATGTGTTCGAGCTATCCGTGGACGAGTTATCCATGTTTGACTGTATATATGTGCTCCCTCACTTTGGTTTGGTTGAGCACTCTGTGAGAGGTGCGACACTATTAGACTTTGTGCAAAGCTCATCACTTTTGTGATTTGTGCACTCTGGTGTCAGCACATTGACTTTCTTAAAGTCTTGGAGGCAACTCAGTTGTTTCGTGGCAGGAAGTCAGCTCTCATTGGTAATGGGATTTGTGTCCCTTGCCAAAGCTCTGAGCTGCACTGATGAGGCTTCAATAGCCGAAACAGTACTACCTGTAGCATGAGTATTTACATATATATATATATATATATACATGTATATATATATACACACATACATATAAATATACGTTTATGTATATACATATATATATATACGTAACATTTATATAACATATATATTTTAACACAAGTCACCTGAAAAGTGCACTAGCACAAAACAGACCTGTCGTGACCCCAGAGTACAGACCAAAATATAAATATACAATATAAATAATATAAATATAAATATTTATTAATATATATAATATAAATATATATATGGTTAACGAGTGTAGACTATTGAGCACATAATTATACATAAATATCAATGGTAATCTAATAGACTTTGAAAAATGGCAATAAGAAGTGTGTTATATATGCAAACTCTGAGTATATATTTTTATAAAAGTACATTATATCATAGGTTATTATTATGGTGGATTAGCCATCAAGTTCTAGCATAAATCTACTGCAATGCAAACCTATAGCTTTGAGTTTTTGGCTCTTCGATCGTGTACTAAATCTCTGAATTATTGTGGTTGTGCTAACACCATCACCACACACAAACATTATAC
The DNA here is from genome assembly GCF_963576615.1 of Watersipora subatra. NCBI lineage: Eukaryota > Metazoa > Bryozoa > Gymnolaemata > Cheilostomatida > Watersiporidae > Watersipora > Watersipora subatra. The sequence continues at coordinate 63,554,444 of NC_088712.1, read as the reverse complement.
ACACATGTTCATTGTCACATGTTCACTTTTTGGTGATATCTTTATGCAAAGTTCAAATGATGGTAGCGGTCATTTTTACAAATAGTTTCTTAGATAATTTTCACATATGGTTGAATTGCCTTGTGAAGAACCTTTAGATTAGTCACTATTGGTCTTCTAGATCAATCAATGGTCAATGAGTCTGGCCATAATAATTCGAAAGGGTTACTGGTTGTCAAGCGTGTTTCCTATTAAGCTTTTGATCTTATGTTCATTCTTGATCAGCTTAATATCTTAAACAGTTGATCCATCTCTGCAAGTATTGGTAACTTCCCTAAAAATGAAGACCAGTTTTTTGTCAGCATCCGCTCTTCCTTTGCAGTCCATATTGCATGCTCTGCATACATTACAACAACACATACATGTACTATGAATATGGAATTCCTAACAGAGTAAGTGTAAATTTGAACTTGGCACAAGTTTGATAAGCCTTCAAAGACATGGACAGCACTTGTTTTATGTAGACAAGTGGCACAGCTTTCTGAGTAAAATTATACATGTATACAATGTGTCATACTTATCACATCATTTTACGACCAAAAATAAGTTCTGTTTTTAGCCATTTGAGCCCTAACAGCCGGTTTTCCAGCATTACATAGGCTGTTTCAGAAACTCCAATGTCCAAAATACCGGCGTGTACATGACTTTGTTTACAAATGCAGTTTCTAAGGAACAACACAAAATAATCAAATTGGTTTTTGTGCAGAGCATTAGGCAAGAAACTTCACAATCATTTTTAAATATTTTTAACTACTCACTGCATTATAATATAATGACATTTTTTATTGAAACAACAAACACAAAAAATTGATACGAAGCGTTTGTCGGTGGGTGATTGATGGTTGTAATGCAAGAAAGAAGTGTATGATACTAGCTATATTTCTCCAGCTTATTTTGAGTCTTGAAACAAAGTTGAGCATGTGCTCAATGAATTGTTGATATAATTGCTACTGTGAAAATAGAGTAAAATAATTGCTATTTGATAAAAAAATTGTTACTGTAACTATTTTTATAAGTTTTTTTAAAATTGTATGATTTTTCATGGTTTTAGCTCGATTGACTGTGAAACACATTTTTTCCATTTGGTGACACTTGCTGTGTCTTTCCTGGACTTTTTCCCTAGTGTTTTATCAAATAGCATTGAACTATGATCACATTTGGATGCATCAAAAAAGTATTTTTAAAAATTTGATAGAGAGATTGCCAATGGTTACTGACGCATATTGACAAAGATGGCCAAGGTTTAAAAGCTTAAGCTTATTCATGGCTGTAATGCAATTTGAAATGTTAAGACAGTATATTTCTAAAAGTTCCAAGTAAAATTGGCAAGGTTCAATTAATCTTACACTTAATCCCTATTATATTTAAACATATTTTAGAAAATGAACCATTTTTTTGCTTCTAACCGTTTACTGCTACTTTTAATACCGTGGCTTTATTTATTTAAATTAACACTGCATTTAACTCATAGATTGTTAAATTCTAACCATTATTTTTCTCACAGTAGTACATGTATTTCAGTAAGTAGACTAATGCTGCAGCAGATGAATAACAAGTACAAACCCTATTATGATAGAAATAAAACTGTATTGAATAACACATGATGAGAATAATTCACTTCACAATGACTGGTAGCAGTCAGATGAAAACAAGACGGGGGGGGGGGGGGGGGAGGAGGTGGTGGGTGGGAGAGGGCGGAGTATTGAATAACATTTGATAAGTATAATTCACTTTAAGATGATTAGTAGCAATCGGATGAGAACAAGAGGGGGGGAAGTGGGGGGAGGGAGGGGGGAGAGGGGGGAGTGTTGAACAACATTTGATAACAATAATTCACTGCACAATGACTAGTACACTGTAAAAACTGTCAGACTTAGTGCGTGTGAAAAGTGAGTGATTCAGTGCAGTGACTGCTTGAATAATGCATAATATTAGGCATTGGATGAATATTTTTCTGCAGTCCGAAAAACAATGCACTTTGTTAAAATATCCCCTTCTTTAAAACGCACTGTGATGAACTAAATATTGAATTAAATTCTCAGGCAATGCAATGAAATCGCATTCAGTGTGTATTTTGCCATTACCTATCAGTATATTACAATGCGCTTAATGCTTAAACATTGCACTTTGTATATAAAGCTAATGCGTATGATGCGTTTGTGATCCGCTTAACAGCGCCGAGTGAATTAAATTAAGATAAACACAATGAGTGCATAGAGAGCATTGATAATTATGCATTAACTGTTTATAATTTTTATGCGGTGAGGGTGTAGGCTTCAGGCATTTATGCACTGCTTGTGTTAACTAAATAAAAACTTGATAAGCGATTAAAATTTTGAACAGTAATGCGTCAGCTGCATTAAACTTGCAACACAGCCATTGCATTATTAGCAAAAATTTATGCACTGGTTGAATTGTTTACAAAAAAAACTCACTACATGCTTAATAGTTGACAAATAAATAAGATACAGTAAACAGTCAGCGCATTAAATTTCCACATTTATGCAATGGTTGTGTGATTTTGTACTTGAACTCAATAGGCGTGTATAGTTGAGAATATTAATGCATTGACTAGTTTAAGTATATATCAAGGTAGTCAGCGTCGTTTGTTTTGAAAGCCTATGAGCTGAATGTATTATTTACACTAAACCTCAACAGATTACCAGATGTTCAAATTCTGACCTGTCAATGTAATAGCTCATCTTAATTTACAATGCGATCAATTCATTAGGTCTGCACTAGCTCAGGCCCTAATCACTTTATCTGAATTGGAGTTGTCCCAATTTGAAATGGTCAACGTGACCATTTCGAGTGGGGACAATTCTATTGCGGAATCCTACCTTTTTTCAATTGCTGTTTGCTGGTAATATCTGATGAGCATAGGTCTACATCTAAAGGATTACCAAACTTTGTTTTCATAATTACCGGTTTTCAACATGTCAAAGGAAGACCTTGACAAGCAGACACCAAGTGGTTAAACTTTTAATATGGCCATCCTCTGATCTACAGGTCTGTGTTATTATAGTAAGTGATTATATCTCGTGTGTATAATCTCAATGGCTTTAAGAGTTGGTCATTTTGCGAGATGGTCAAGGGCAGGCAACATTTCCAGCTGAATTACATCCAACATGGAGTAGTTTGAGACATGGAAAACAACACCAATATTTGAGGTGAACTCTGCATATGTGATTCCGTTTGCGACAAACCAAACCCTTGAAATTTTTTCCGCAAAAGAAAATTAACTATTTCCCAAAAAAAAACCAAGGTATATTCAACTTTACAAAATAAGACTTGACAATTTCTACAGAAAAGTGATACGGTTGATAGGGATGTGGAGAGCGGTAGACATAATTGGAATATTCCAATTGAATTGGAAGTTAATAAAACGGGTTAGTAATTCCTCCAACTATTATTAGTTTTTTAAGGCGACAAAGTTTTTCATTTCCCTAACTCATAAAGCGAACCGATTGGTTGAATAATAAAACCGATCATGTAATGTTTTGGGGGAGTTGCCCCCTCTCGCCTTTCGAGTTTAACTTCTTCCATCGGGAGTTGTTAACCCTTTGGCAGGTGAGCTCTGTTATCACCACCTACTAGTATTACTACCATTACCCTGTGTATACTTCTTCACTATGAAAATCAATTTGGTATTTTCACCATAGCTCCACCATTCTTGAAAAACTTTTATTTAATTCAAAGATGTGAGCTGTGAGCGAACTACTATAAATAAATGCCCCGACTCACACGCCCCTCACAAGTGTTTTATGTCTGCTACGTTAAACAGTTGGTAATTATAAATTGTCACTGCTATTATTATTTTAGAGCCGCAAATTTTCTGCAACCTAAATATAGTATGCAACTATTGATAATTGAACAAAAATATTGTTCTCCTGCTTTGGCGGAATTGTCCTCTCTCGCTTTTGATACTAGTTTAGCGACAGCATGTTTAATATCATTGGCCACTGCAAACAAAGTTGGCCAACTCCCAAGCAGCTTAGCTTGCCCATCACCATCTGTTAGTATATTATTATTACCATTAACACCCTGCGTATACCCAAACTATTCCCACTTCGCAGAGAATAGTGCATTTTACCCTAACTTCAACTTTCTCGCAAAAAATTATCTTCTTCTATTCAATAATGTGAATTGCAAGAAAATTACATACTCATAGTTTTCAATAGACCGCAAAACAGTAAACCAGCTGGTAATAAGTGTTATAGCATTTTAGAGTTGGAAATTTCACACCACTAACATAGAGTGCAGCTATTGATAATTGGTGGAATTGTCCTCTCTCGCTATTGCTACTAATTTAGCTAGTGTGGATCGTTCATTTTAACTTAATTTCACAATTAAAATCTCATTTTTCATTTTATCGACAATGGCTCGGAAAATATGCAATTGTGATAATCGACAAGTCGGCAGTGCAGTGCAGACCAGGACCATTGTGACTTCACCAGCCCATGTATCTTTTTTTCTTTGAAGCATCGTAAACCCGCTTCAATTCTTTTGAAACAATGTGAACAACAGGCATACTGCTCTGCATTAAGATGTCCTAAGATTTTTGAGCCTATCTACTAGTAGAACTAATGTGAAAGTGCAATTATCTCTCGATTAGTGGCGATCATTAGTGGACCTACGTATTCTGCAAAAAGGATGGCTTGCTCCAAAGGTTTGCCATCTACAGAACTAAGTTTTATAGTTGTGCTCACCTGAGAGTGAAATTTTTTTGGTGTATGAGGAGTTCTTCTTGTAGTCTATTTCTGACATCAACTTGACACAACCGAGAACGCGTCTACTGTCTGAAAATACAAATAATATGTTGATTTAATTGACTTATTTAGCCTATGCTACACTTTCACCACACAAGTCTTATTAACCATCAAACTGCCGGATACATTCTATAAAGTGGGTTAATTCAAAGTGCAGAGTAGATGTAGATATTATATTATAAATACTGCCCTGCTACCGCTACCGACATGCCAAGATAACTTCTGGTATATCTCTATTTCCTTGTTATGATTACCATGCTGATCCGAACACACGGGGTTGGGAATCCAAGCGGTGACCTGTCATATCATGAACAAAATTTCCATAACTGGCGTCAATTGATATATTTACGGGCAACGAAAATGCGGCCTCCTTGCACAGAATTGGAGGTTCAATATTATCTACCCTTGTAAAAAGGGGTAAGATACAAGAATATCTAATAAAAATTAAGTTTTTTTTAAAGTTTTTAATCACAACTAGGATATTGCAATGGGAGTGGTCTGCCTAACCAAAGATATTGTTATTTTTAATTTTAAAATATGTCATGAAAATTCATACCGGTATGCCATTTATTGCATTTATCACTAGCAAAGTAAATGTATAAGAATTACCAACAATAATGACCCATGCTCATGATTGGATTGAAGAACATTGACTGCTGTGGAAATGTTTTTTTTTAATTTAAAAATATATATTTGATGTGAGTAAAGATAGCTCAGAGTTTTCATGCAACTCTCATTGAATCGTGAGCGTCATTGAGTACTATGATATTACAATAACGATTGATAAGCCTCAAAGTCAAATCCTAATATAAAGCTAAAATAAAGCTATGTCTTCCCAAACCACAGTTAGAAGCTCAAGTCGTTTCAGTTACATAAAAATATCAATGTAGGCCTAAAGATAATAAATCTATGTTCTTGAGTTAAAAAAAATAGGATTATCTAAGCGCTTACTGTCGGCATCACAGGTTTTCTGTTGGTATCCTTGATCCTCCACTTAGCTTATCTGCCACACATTTCCTGGCGAAATCTGAAAAAATATCACGTCTCATACAATGTGGCTTTAACTAGTATACATATAGTACAGGGTTAATCTCATCGGAACTTCAAGTGAACACTGTGTTTTTTCATGTTCTTCAGAAAGATAGAAAATTTTTAGTCATTATTCGTTTGGAAACAGCAAATAATTCTAAACGGTTGTCGCAGAGCATCTTAGAGAGGGTTATTATATTTGTGCAGTTTGGCGTTGGATTGGATGTTGACAGCTTTTTGCCACTAAGGCTAAATTTATTGCATAGCTTTCTCAACAAAATATTTAAATTATAAAAATCATAAAATTATAATAATAAAGCGGTGCTGTTCACAAACTAAGAGACGCAATGGTATATAGCTTTATCCTTAGTGAAATCAACCTGCATAGAAATTTGTATAATACTGAAAGTATCAAGGAGTTGTCAGCACAACCACATTACTTTCTAGCTTGTAAGATCCAAATGGAGCCAAAACTGACGGTGGCAAGTCAGTCTGGTGAAAACACATTACATATTGCAGCCTTATATCTCTGATGTTGGCATGCGATATTTTTTCTGATACTGTCAGCACCGCAACATTCCCATATTCTCAATGGCAATCAGCTGTCGGCTTACCTACCCAAACTGCAACACTGTTGGTAATGCAAGTCATTTGGAATTAATTAGCCTGGACAAAAATATCGAGTGGTAAATTTAGGAGGTACTCCTAACTGCTTGCTCCAAAAATAGCTAGGTAACTCTGTTTAGAGGGATATAATATGGTTTATAATATAAATAATTAATAACAGAATTGCTATCCCATGAAGAATAACCGGTTAACTGCAACGGGCGTGTAGGCTAACACAAAAGGTTTGTCAAAGTTTTTTGGATCCATCATACCTCCTAGCCTACACTGTGTTGCTTATTCAATAGTACAGACACCTATAATCTTACTGGCCCTGACTATTGGTGTAAAACAAGCTAATACGTTTGTTAAGAAGGGACAAGTCATACCGTTACAAATAGACCCTTTCGCTTTTCGGCTCCATTGACTCTTTAGGGTTCTTGTAAAACTCTGTAGGCTTACGATGTCATAGACAGGTGTTATTTGCCCATTGATCATAAATTTGCTCTCTGATGGTTCACTGAAAAAGTTATAAAACCTGTATTTTTGATGTCTCAAGATTATTTAGCCTTTATTACAGCCGCAGGGGAAAGCAGTTCAGATTAGATTTTTAAAATTACTTAATATTTGGATTTTGGAGTATTACTTTTTAGAAAAATGTTATTTGAATTTCGGTTATATACAGCAGTTGCAGAGATTATTGAAGGCCATTAAATAAAAAGAAAAAATAAGGTGTTTTGGTATAATAAAATAAATTTTAGTGAGACACGATTAGCCAAAAGTGGAGGGTTTTAATGGTCGCCAAGTCTGATTTTTAATTTTCTCTTTGGAATGACGATGTTTAAAGAACACTCCTTCTGACATCAAACTGGCTTTTACCGATGAAAATTTTAATGCTTCTTTGACAATCAACCACTTTCAAAGTGAGTTATTCGCGTCGTCGGGTATTCGAGAACTTCTGAGATTTAACTTTATTTGACGCCAAGGTTGGCTTTATGAACGAAGCTTTCTTAATGGATTTTATATAATGAAATGGTTTGGTGCCGTTTTGCTGAATAACAGTGGTCTGAGGAGATTTCAACTCATAGATCCCACCAAGGCTTATATTAACCAACTCATAATCCTTTTATGGCCAAGCTAGGGTAACAATAGATATAATAACAGTTGAGGGAAATCATAAACTCACAAATGGCTGGGAAACTGTGGGAAACGCACATTGAATGAATGACCTTACAGTGTCAGTAAAGATATTGTCAACAAAATAGGAATGAGCGCCAACCATAGGTGCCAAGTAACCGTGATTTGAAAAAGTGAGGTTTTTAGCTTTTTTGGATTTAAACGACTGAGGTTCATACCCTACACCCTGTAAAACTTTGAATGTGTGTCTAAGGACTTCTCTCATGCCCTCTTTCTGATAGTGTATGACACTCTGTTAATATTATTGAATAAAAAAATAGCTAATCGCGTGTGGAGAGGAAAATTTACCCAAAATATCAGAAATATCCTTCTCAAAAAGGGAGACATGGCAGCTATGGCGCCAACCAAAGTCCAAAACTGAGTAACCAAAGTTGGGATAGATTATAATCATTAAAACTGCTCCCAACACTTTTCCCGTAATATAAAAAAGCTGCTATGTGGATTACCAATTGGCATAATTTAGAATTAGATGCATGATTAGGACTATTAATTAGTGGTTTAATCCCGCCTCATAATGAGCCTCATATTCTCTTCGATGCAAGATTGTAGAGCAGCTTCCTTGATGAGTCTACGGAGATTCGTTGAGGAAACGAGCAAAGTGATGGGTGCGACAAATTTCATTTTTCGCTTTTCATTCCTCACCATCCACTTTGAGGAAAATTTTAAAGTAATATTTTGTCGAAACAATTATTAATAGCAAAAAGCTGTTTACATAATGCCCCACTTGATTATTGGGAAATATTTTTGTATTTTTCACGGTAGCCTTCATAAAAGCACTGAGACTGGAGTAGGTCTATTAGACTTTGAGCTTTCGGAGAGCCATTTGTGGTTATCAGTAAAATGTGTCTACCAATTGGTAAATTGACTATAATTACATGCGTAATCAGACCTATTAAAAATAAAATTCAAGTAAAGCATAAATAGGCTACTTAGTTTTTGTGTAACCTGTGAAATTTAAACCTTTGCTCGAACTTCAAGGTGCTGGGTTAGCCTCTCAAACAAAACGGTGCAGCATTGGCATGCACAACTGATGTCACAACTTTCAAAGTTATTTTATTCAATTAAAAATCCTATTCATAAGTCTTCATTCAAAGGATTATTTTAATTGTCCTAAGCTAAGGTAGAGCTCTATACCTCCATCTCTTCTATTATACTAGCCATATTGAGTGGCAACAAAATTTAGAGTGAGTAATAGGATTATCATTATGGCTAACCTGGCACCACATTTAAAGTGAGTTATTTATGAGTTATTCGCGTTGTCGGGTATTCGAGAACTTCTGAGACATAACTTTATTTGAAGCCAAGGTTGGAGTTATTGACGAAGCTTTCTTAAAGGCGAGAGACATGGAAAGTATTTCGGCACGGTTTTGCTGAATAAATGGTCCACAAAACACTTAGCCTGTATTAACCAACTAATAATTTGTTTATGGCCTAGCTAGGTTAACAATAGATATAATAATAACAGTTGAGAGAAATTATAAACTCTCCAATGGCTGTAGTTTAAGTGACATAAACTGTTGGCAGTTGGCTGTAGTGGCATTCCATTGGGTGGGTGGTTGATAATGGAATGCCACTACCACCAAGTGCCAACAGTTTATGTCACTTAAAGTTAAACTACAATGACTTAGCCTGGGTAGGCTCTTCTGTTGAAGAGCCTACCCAGGCTAACAATGACTGGGAAACATATTGAATAGGATTTTGAGTTAGCTAAAAAGCCGCTAGTCTGTAAGGCATTGCTTTGCTGGAAAAGATATTTTCAACCAAATAGTAGTTGATGAATGTCATCCAAAAACGACTTAAATTTAAATAATCAAGATTGGAATACATCAGTGATAAATATAATTATAACCAGTGTTAGAAACAGATTTACTTTTTTGGGGAAACACTGCGAGGCGGAGGGGTACACGTCCAACACTGTGGGAAAATCCACTTCGACACGCGTACAAAAAAGCTCAAATTACAATTTTTACAAGAATTTTTCAGCAAAATAATGAACTGTACATGTATATCAATAAAAATAGATAGAAAACATCACTGTATGATCCAGATCTCTTTGTCGTAAAATGTTTTGTGAAAGATCTAATAGCAACAAAAAGGAACAACACAAATAACTGATTACAAATCAGGGCCAGGGAATGCACCTATGCCGAGTTTATCTCCTTTGAAAATATCTCGGGGTATTGATGTTGCTGTGTATTGCTGTGTATTGCCTCATGCCTAACCCTGCTGATTAAACTATTAACCACTCAGTCATAACCCTTTCTAAAGGTATATATAAAAGACCATAAAATTATGTTAAACCAAAACAGTTCAATCTTGGTCATAGAATTTCCTTCACTCACAGCAGCCGCTGCTGACATTTTCCATTGCGGACATTTTCTACATAGCTTTGACACAATCGCAATATAGCTAGACCATCGGCTATTTCTTAGATACCTTTTAGGCCATGGGTCATAATACAAAAAGTATCATTCAAATATGGACAAGAAGTCGCCCATGAAAATAGGAATCTAAAGCAGGCTGTGCTGTGAATCAACCATCAGGTCGTAATCGACTACTCTATATGATGGGTTGTTATTAGCACAGCAGTACGGATGATGGAAAAGTCACACAGCTAGGGTGTTAGTAGGATAGGCTATAGTATGAAGCAAACTTGATTTGTTGACAGTGAATACAATAAGTTGCACAGAAGGGGTGGGTGGGGGGGGGAGAAAAATAAAAATGACTCATTTCGAATCGCTTGGTTGTGAAGTGAGAGTGTGTGATTTCACAATGGGCCAGAATGTTCACTAAGTCGGCATAAATACTTGTGACATGGGTATCCCACAGAAAGGGGTCTTACCCATTATCTACGAAATGACCATGCAAATTTTAGCCACACCACAGCCCAATTTAAAGAACCTTTCTTAAAATCTTCAATCCTCTGCTAATATAAAACAACTGCGGCCCGCTACAGCAGAGTAAGTGTACCGAATTTGATTCAGGATGTTTAGAAAAAAAGAGCGCCAAAAGTTTTGTGAACTCAATAGCAAGCTGAAAAGTAAAGGGCAAAATGTATTTTAGAGGGCATTAGGCAACATTGGCTAAGACCTAAGGGAGAAATATGCCTTGCCCTTGCCTTGCCTACTAAACAAAGAGGGTTCCTTTGTTCTCCCACAATGGGAATTTTGGAACTTATTGTGTTCATTGTTAGAAATTCAAATACCCTGTCCTGTTATGAGGTGCACACACTACATTCAGCCTACTTGCACTGCCCAATCATGTACCCTAGATAGTTACTTTTAAAGATGCCTCAAGATTGTTAAAACAGGGTCTGAAAATATGTAGTGTTTGAGCTGGTCTTTTGTTAGATCTTTTGTGGTCAGTATTTTTCGCTTCAACATGTTTCCTCAAGCATGGTGAGAGCGTCTTTCTTTGACAATAAGTATCAGAATGGGGTAGGCATACAAGTTTTCCGTACGTTGAACTGAACCTTTCAACATAGAAACATGAAAATCTCTGGGAAGTAAAGTGAATGACAAGGTCAATATAATATATTTCAAGCTGAACCAAAACCTAGACAATACTCTCATGCCCACTAGGTAAAATAAAAATATAAAGCTACGACATCTGGCTTTAAAACAGTAGGCCTCCCTACCAGAATCGACGGAAATTAATTACAAAAGATTTTTATAACACTAATCAAAATGTATAAAAACTTAAAAGCATTCAACAAGACAATTTACCACAGCTCAAAGTATTATCCGTCTCTACAGGAAAAGGGGCGCTCAAAACCGGATCATACGGTATCAACAAATTCAGGATCAGAAAAATACCTTGGCTGAATATAACAAGCGGGTTGAAATGGCGGCAGTTTATATACATATAATGGATGGTGGTGGGGTAGACTAGATACCAGCCGCCAAACAAAATTTCCGGTACATTGCAATTTGTGAGCGAAGAGCCGAGCTTCAAACCATTCTGCTTTATATTCTTCTAGTAGAAAGGCTGTAATATAGTCATTGTTAGCCACTATTTGCAGAATTACTCCATAGGTATCGCTAGCTAGACGAAAGGCGTCCCCAATGCTATATCTAAAACCTACAAAGCAAGACAGTGTAGAATAATCTTTGTGTTTTGAAGATTTGTTTATAAATAAGTGATTGAATAACAATAACAGTTCAATAGAGCTTACTTACAGCGTATCCCATTACTTACCAGATATTGTGATGGTGTTGCAGCATTGTGTGCAATCTCCCAAACTCTCCTGGATGTGCTCAGGTGGTTCAGGACTGTCTTCAGCGGTGCCTATCAAGAAAAAATTATCTTACTCAAAGCCTGTTCGATAAGTTAGAGCAGAAATTAGCCATAGCATTTAACAACAGCTATCTGTCTCAGGTGACAAAAACCAAGTGGATGATTCCTCAGAACACGTTACTGTAAAGCAGCGATTTCAAAACTCGATGCATGAGAACTATCAGGAAAGCCTATGACTACTGCACATGGTGACCGAAAAGCCAGTACTCCGATAGAGGAGTACTCTGATAACAAAATGACTCCAAAGTCTTCAGACAATACCTCAAAAGAGTACCCCAATTTCTAGAAATGTTCAGTAAACTAACATATTTCCATGCACGCACCAACTCCGTTACTCGAACACTATTGAGATATCAGCCACTGCAATACTTACGTGCGCCCTTGGTTTTGGCATTGTTGTGATGCAATACGCCATGCACATTGGCATCTGCCCAATCATGGCAAAACTCGAGTTGGTGTCTGTTACTTAGACTTAGCGGCACATTCTTAAAGTTTCTCATGCGTAATGATTTGAAGAACGCATGTTTAGCCTCCATCCTTAAGCACCAGGTTCCTCTTGGAAGACCAAATCTGGTAAACAGTTACATAAAGTTACATGAAGTTTAAAGTTTTTATGTGACAACTGATAATTACATAGTAAAATAATGCTTGAGATTGAGACATACTTTTAAAAAAAACATCACTGTAAAGTGGGATGCTGAACCAACCGACATACCGCAGCCAGCGGACCGCTTGCCATTAAATTGGAATGACATGAATCATGCTATATATATTTATACTGGCCTGATAAAATTATAGAGTTTTTGCCTGAGAACTCACTTCACTATGTAGTAGGGGATGTGTACCAAGTAATGCATCTTGGGAGTAATGGTGTGAGCTCCATATACGGTCACCCAGGTTTCTAGGTATAATTTTATTAGCGTTGCGGCGGTTGTAATCTGGTCTTTGTTGAACGAATATGCCAACAGAACGGAGGTAATTTCAACCATCATCAACAGCAGTCTGTATTCTGGAATCTCTTCAATATTGTGGCCAGCCAGTATTAAAGGTAGAAGAAAGCCCAAACAGATAGTTTGAGTTGCTGAAAAAAGAGTTATAGATTAGATCTACAAAAAGCATAAGTTGCGTGAAAAGGAAAAATATATCAAAATTTGAAAAACTATTTTACCTTATTTCTTACACGAAGCAACAAACATAATAGGACTTTAAAAAAATGCTAAAATATTGTAGTGGTTTAGATTGGGAAAGTCGCTCCACAAATCACCAGTTTAGAATTTAGATCATTAGCATTCCTCATTGACTGTCGAAATCAAACAAAAACGTATTCAACTGCAGTAGGCTGAATACGAACCAGATTGACCAATTTTTCCGGTGTCTAGTCCATTGAAGCAAGATCTTTCCAAGCTACTGGGTGCATTTTTCTTGTCGTCTCCTCTGTATGGAAAGTTTTTGATGTGTTCATTCAATGACGATATAGAAATTATTCGGTTTTCCAGTAGCCTAGATACGAACCCCTTTATGGCATAAGGAAGAGTTCCTTCGCACACAATATGCATAATGTCAACAGGAATGCATTGGCAAACATCAAATCCATCGATCTTATCTAATATGGATAGCGAGTTGATTCCGTATCGCTTTGAGTATTCTACACGCTGCCGAGCAGGCATCTCTGGACCGAGAAGGAGACAGTGGCGACGGTGACTCTCTATGTCTCTCAGTCTAAACTCCGTGTGGTTAAACTGTAGCATGTTTAAAAGCAATAGAAAGCAATACAAAGTTTCGCATCACACTGACGAAAAGAACTAGAAATTCAGAAACTTAGCAACCACACACTAGTAGCGACGTGCGACAGCATTAACATAATCCCTGATTCAGCGCACGGAATAGCTTCTATTCAAGATAAAAGTCTTATGATAAGTGCATAACTAAAAAAGTTAACACAACAAGCACACTTCTGCAATAAACTGTATACCATAACACACAAACCTGTTGGATAATCTCTTGTGAGCTACCATAACACGTCCGACATTTCATGGCTGCCCCTCCCACTCCTTCTTTAAACCCTGCTACCATATTGGCTGCTGGAGTGTCGCCAATAAAAAAAAGCAAAGATCCTTTATAGATGTCCTTTCCGTCCCGATTCACAACTTCAATACCATCCTGAATAAAAGACATAGAATCTTTACTGTTTTATCCTTTTCAAACAATGGAATAAAATACATTTTCGATCATAGACTTTTCATAAAGAAACTCTTTCACTAGCCAGAAAAGAGGTCAAATAACTTGAAGTTTAGATTCATTGCCAGGCTCTAGCTCCGGTTTTCAAAGCTAACCTATTACTATAAGAATATTATGATTACCTTCTTGAGTACATTAATTTCCTCGGCAAACTTTAGAAGGATAGCTTGGACTCCATATTCCTTAACGTCAGCAGAGTATGCCACAGCAAACAGGTGTATGAATTTCAATTGGAATCTGTGCTGAGGCGGGACATTCAGTAACGTCCAATAGAAAAGAGCTAACCATGAAAAACACAACAGTGTGAGATATGCTGTTTAAAAAAAAACAAATATTGTAAAACCACGAAATTCTGTTCCTGAAAACATGCAGCAAAATTCCACTTTACCTATCTTGTGCTTTTTTCTTTTGGAGCCAATTGGATTCACCTAGAAAAATATGACGATTATCAAAAGAATATGACCTCAAACCAACGCATGTGATAAGGATCAACAAAAATGAAAACTATTGAGTATTTGAAAAGCCATGTACGACGGTCAGTGATGGGACCTGAACATCTGCATGTTGACACAACCGAAACATAAATGGTAAATTTATTTATAGGCCTACGCAGAATTATGCCCAATTCTTCTGTGTTAGATGAGCACTTAAATTTGAGAAGGCAGTAGTCGCCAATAAGTTTTGTGTAGCATAGTTGAAGGGCTTTATGATCCTTAAATCAACACACTTTTATTTGAGCTGACATACCACTTCAATATCATCATAATAGGCTGCTACCATTATCTTTTGCCCGTCAGCAAAAAAGTCAGAATTCTGTGCATAATCAGCATCTATGCAGTCTTTGATTGCCCCATCTGGAGAGAATATTGGAAACTGTACTACATTCCGGATTTCTGGACTATCTAACATTATCTGCAAACAGATGAATGAATACATGAGAACATAGACTAAAGCTTTTTTGCATAATTTTGAAAGCAAAATGTTGGTTGTACTTTTAGCATTTAGTTAGGTTCCATGAGGTGATGATAGTTGGTCGACAATGTTGTGTTTCTAGTCAAAGATGACTCAATTTCCTCATGGAACCCTATTGTGTGATGTTTATATTTGTCTGATAAATTAGAGCAACTCTTCAGGGTGACAAGTGCTTTATTGTTCATTGCTATATTGTTGATGGGAACAGCTAAGGCGCTCTTTGTTTACATAATCATTAGCAAATTAGGTTTACAAATGGTCTGAAATAAAGATATGTTCAGTACAATGGGAACATGGCCAAGCCAATTAGCAAAATAAGTCACTATAAATAAACTCACTAACTGTAGACCAACTATCAACCTAGGGAACCTAACTTGTTACACTAACTTAGCTGTGTCACTGAAAAAAATTTAAAGAGCTAATCCTGAAAAAATTACTTGTCCATAGCCAGTTCACTAACGGTAATTAGCAGGAATCAATTCTTATTGAAATCGCAGAACTATGACAAGCGCAGCACATTTGACAACCTTTTTCATATATTTTCTCTCAGAAGTTATCTTGCATGTTTGCAGTTATTAAGCGCACAAGTATTTACCTGGAGAGTTGATAGTACGGATACATAGTAAAATGGTCTTCTAGCGGTGTTGTTGTAGCGAATTGGAGTCGATTCCTACAAGCCACAACACGACATTTAGGTTAGGATACAATTAATTGGTTGGTGTACACTTTAAGGAAAATTCAAACGAAAGAGGCTTATTTCCAAACAGGCTTTTATCATATCTTTATTTCTCTAAACACCCCAATGGTTCCAAGGCAAGTGATCTAATGTGAATATTGTCAATTGACTGCAATTCAGGGGCGTATTTGACAGGGCAGTATTTGAGTTACGAGTTTTCGTGAGTGAAAATTTCACTAGTGGGTCAAATAACCAAAACTCATTAGTGAGATCATGTATTATTGCATAACATAACAGTACCTCTTTGTATTGCCTTAACATGATTAAATCTAGTAAAGATCACAAAGGAGATTATGAGATAACATGTTGCTGTCATTGAGCCAATCGACATTAGTTAGTTTTGTTTAAATCTCTAGCGCCATCATAATACACTGACATATAGATATATAGTATATAGGTATTGGGAGCTAAAATAATATAAAATCGTCAAAAGTTAAAAGCGAGTACATATACAACTACAAATCTGTTTTGTATGGTTAAAAACTTGATATAAAATCTAGTTTTTGACCATACGAAATACATTTGTAGTTTTATACGTACTCGCTTTTAACTTTTGACTGTTTTATATTATATATTATGTTCGAATTTTGGTTATTTGTGGACTCAGTAGAATCTTGCAAAACGCTCTGAAATGCTGTAAATGTTCACCATTTTAGAAAAAAATTTTCCGGGTGTGACCCCCGGACCCCCCACTGGAAGGGCGCTCGGGCGCCCCTCCCGGACCCTCTCCGCCAGCGCGCTCCCTCAGCCGCTGCGCGGCCTCAATCATTCAGGATAACTAGTGGGTCAAATATATTTTTTAATATGCCCCAGGACTGCATTGACTTTTTATATTACATATTTGCTATCACTCCGTGACAGGGGCTATATTCAGCAATTTTCAACACACTAGTTTGAAAAGATTGATCAAGAATGAGCCCTTATTCTCACTATTTTGCCATAATTAATATATATTATGGCATAAATATCATGCTAATTTTTAAATTCACTGCATAGATAACCCTTTATTACTATGATTATGATTCACAGTCACAGCATTGTTCTTTTGTTTACATTACAATTATCACACTAGAGATTTCAACACGAAAACTCGTAACTCATGGATGCTAATATACGTCCATGGACTCTGTGACACTAAAGCATTAACCCTCTCACCCCTGATGCCAACTATTTCGGGAGAAGTTGTTCACACTTGGGCCTGAAGCCAACACTTTCGGGACACTTTCTGAGTAACTTTATTGATACTCCTTTTGTGTTTATCGTTTTTTTATAGCTTTATTTCGAAAGATAACAGTCTGAGGATTGTTTTGATACCAGAAATGTGGTTGGATAAAAGCATTTTACTAGGCAAATCCTGTGATAGATTTCAAACTTCAACTCTGGAGGTCGCCATATTGAATGCGTTTGCCGAAAGACAACGGCTAAATCTTACAATCTAACGTAATAATTAGTTCAGGTGAAGAATTTAGCAGTGACAGTGATCTACAACAACACTATGACCGTTTATTAGTAGCACAAAGTGGGTTTCAATTGCACAACATCAAAATTACTAAATAGTTATAACTTTTAAATTTTTCGAATAAAAAAATTTTATTTGACAAATCTTTTCACAATTTTAGTTGATAAAAACGATACATTATATTAGTTTTGTACTCCAGTTGTTTGCATCTCGTGTTTATTATCATAACTGCAATAAATGTTGTCCTTATAGAATGTAAATATGATATATAGACCTTATATACCAATTGATTGAACAATGGAACGGAAACTACATTATGCCATAATATTGCGTATAGGCTCATAATTTCAGTTCTATTGGTTAGAACTCCAAATTTTTTTTTGCAACTTGATGATAACACCTTTTCTTGTTATCCTAATATGTTACTGAAGTGTTATCAACCAAAAAGCTGACTTGTAGTAGCAGCCAAACTTAGACTTTTCGATTTCCAAAAAATGTATTGATTTGAATCTTATCAATAACATCCTATATAGATTAACCTAATGTGTATATGTTAGTATCAAAATGTAGCTAAGAATGTTACCAACAAGTTACAAAAAACTATTTTCATTTATCTTGAACGCAGCTTTATTTATGCTCAATCTAACACACCTCACTTTATTAAATATTGAGTGTGAAAAATTAATTAGGCCAGGGGGGCACTCAACTGGAAAATAATTAGGGCTGAAAGGGTTAACTAAAATGAAACACTGAGTGATCGTAATCTTTTAAAAACTCCCAAGAGTTAACGCAAGAAGAATTATAGGCCTATATTATACTCTTTAGTTTAAAAATATTAAGGATTTGATCAGCATCTTTTCCGAATTTGCTTTGTATTCTTAGATTATAGGCAGCAAACAGCTAGATAATTTTTTTGATTCAGTGTGTCAACTAAAATTTGACTTTTTTTAGTACAAACACATTAAGAACTCACAATTAGGTTGAACTTCTCTTTAAAGTATCGCATTCTAGTGTGTTGAGTGGCTAGACGCGTGAATCCATGACAGGGGAATAAACCGCCAACATCTATTCCATGTTCTTTTTGCACTGTATCCGTTAACAATCGTTTCTGTTCATTCAACAGCTCAGTGACAGTGGAACCAATCTTTTCAATGTGTACATTGGGAATATTACTTGTTGCAAGACTTAGCATAAATTTGGCACAGTTCTTCTCCAGTGAAGGAGGTCTAACAGTTTGCTCATCTGAAACAATTAACAAGAATAAGATTGCGTTTTATTGTTGACTGGCATGTCCATTTTGAGAAAAATATAATTTTAGGAAGAATGTGCCAATAGTGTCTGAATTTCCTGATAATGAGTTTATACTTACTGTTACGATGATGAGGAGATTGCGGATCTGGGTCTAAAACTGGCTCTACAACTGGTTCTAAAGGCATTGATTCAATATGAGTTTCAGTGTCCTTGTGTTTCCTACGAACGTGCCTTCTATAACTGAGATAGCTGTAAAACAAGCAACTACCATTCAGTGTATTTTAAATTGACAACCTATCAGGCAAATTGATTCCAATGGGGCTTTTACATTATGGTTAGCTCAATTTCAAAACAGAACCCTTATCATATGACATGACATTTATTAGCCAGATTTAAAAATACCAAATAGGACTTTAGGGCCAACTTCATATCATACCTTCCGTAACTCATGCCGCAGAAACATGTTATCCGAAACCTTGGATCATGTTTATGAACTCGGATGACATGGAGAGTGAAGACTTTATTTGAATTGTGAGAAAATCCACATATGGAACAGCTATAAAGCATTTCCTAAAATTGGAATATTAACAATTATTCAAAATACCAATGGCTCAATGAGAGCAAGTGTTACTAACATTTCAGAGGACACTTTGTTGAAATAACAAAATAATATCAAAATATCCCTATAGTCTGATCTGTTCAGAAAGAAAATTGGCATATTAGAACACTTATTACAAAAATCCAACATATATCCTATACAATTTCTTGCCTAAGTCGGAATTCGGTACAAGATAGGGCAGTTTGAAGTGAAAGTCCACTGGGCCTCCACAAGATCCAGGATTCGGGTTCGCAGAAATATATTCAACAGCAGTATCGTCAACAACATGTCCTAAAACAAGTTTTAAAATTGCAAAAGCAATCTACCATTTTTTATGGACTAATCTAAAAACTCAGATAAAACTTATTATCAAGGGTTATCATAGGCAAGACAATAACAATGTGATTGGTTGCAATAGACCAATAGCAATGCAGTCATTGTTTAGGCTGAAAGCTTGTCCAATAAAATATAGTAGGCTTGGCTATGAAGAGAGAATACTATAATTTTGGTGTAGTTGGTTCATTTCAAGTCAGAATACTGTATCGTAACCGTTGAACCTACAGTACTTTGGCGTTTGAATCCGTTGGGCTAAGATTTTTAGCAATAGCCGTTACAAACTTTCTGCAATAATGGAACAATTCAAAACCCTTTTTGAAGAGATAGGCGATACAGCGGCATACGAAATATTACTTGGTGAGTATACGCTACATTTATAGTTTGACTTGATCACTAAAATTCAACGAGATAATTTTTATTTTATATACTTTGGAAGTAGGCATCTACTAAAGTGCCCAATGTTGAACAAAGCGTAAAATATATTAAAATAGAATTCGTTTAAAACATTTTATTACTAGTAGTTTCATACCCAACGGGTAATCATCATCAGAATCAAAATCACAACTATCTAGGATTAGACAAATGAAAGGTGTAGGCCTAAGTTTCTGAATTGAAATCAAGACCTTGAAATCAACCTAAATTAAAAGGCTCTTCGCTTTATTAAGTCAAGTTTCAACTTTCTTTTAATTTACAATCCCTTTTTATAGAAAACATGAAACAATAATATTTTTTACTTTTGTGAGAGAGGCCTAATCGCTACATAAAGTAGTATGTTTGAGAGCAGTCACCCGAACAGTAGAAGATCTAAAGCGTACCTATTTATATGCAATGAATGAATATTATTTATCATAATTAAATAGATAGCTATATGCATGCAGGGAGTTCTTGATGCAGGCCTATGCAACGCAACAGACATATTGATAGGAGCAAGGAGTTGTATGTATCCCACATACAACTCTTTAGTCTTTGATAGAAGTCATGAAGGAAATTTTGTTTGTAAGAACATTCAGAGGTTTTCAATTGAGAAAAGATTACTGCCGACACAATTCAAGCCTGGGTTATAGAGTAATTAAAATTTCTTGTTTAGGCCATAGAGTAGTTAAAATTTCAAAGGTATAAAACACAATGCCTATGTAAGCCTACTAAACAGAGAATAGAAAGAAGGCCAAAGAAAGAAGTAATCTTTACAATCACCACACTTCCAACATCATTCGTTTCAAATCTTGTGTTCTTACCCTTAAATACATTTGTGTAGCCAACTCCTTGGTGCAGCCAGCCAGCATTTGAATAATTAATTTTTACACTATCTTGTTGACTACTAGTACTAGCCACAGCCACAGCCACCCACCCCACCATCCATTTGTGCCTGGGTGGCTGTGGTACTACTACTAGCCTAGAAAAGATTGAAATATAATTAAGACTTAGTAGCCTAGTAGTACTAGGCTGCTAAGTCGGAATTATATTTCAATATTTTCTTTCATTAACTTTTAACTTTTACTCCAACTAAGGCAACTAAATTCTGACAGCTGTAATCACAAAAAAGTTGCACCTTCAGTTACTCATTAGTGTCACTTTATGGTTGTATGGTTGTATGGTTGTCAAGTTATACAAATAAATGAAATACTTGACTCACTGTATGAGCATAGATTTGTTACCAGATACGCTATTGGCTAAGAATATTCTAACGAGCTAATTGAAGCCACAATGAGTATTCAAAGGTTCTTCAACATTGGTGCCCAAATCAATGATTTAGAATTAAGTTGGAATGATTAGGTTGTCACTATTTTTTTGTAACTTTGAATTCAACTCTAACTCTGTGAGTCTGTGGGGGCTGCTGCTACTGCTCTCTCTAATTAAGGATATAAGTTAACTCACTAGGAATTATTTTCCTCCAACAAGACTGGTATGGTTTGATTTTTTTATGAATTCATTTTAGATAATGATATCCTTGATGAAGAAGTGATACCTGACTTGCAACCAGAGCAGCTTCAGCAGCTTGGTGTTGGGTGAGTTGTCTTTGTTTGGTCTGATAGACTACGCGATCATGGTATTCATGTCTATGTTATAACCTCCGCCAGTTGGTTGTTCAAATCACAGGCCGGCCAACGTGTTCGGTAGCGCTCGGGCGGTGGTGCTCGGGCGAGCACCACCGTCCGAGCGCTACGAAACACCTTGGCCGGCCTGTGGTTCAAATAGAAATTAGGCCTACTTGCAACTCAGCTTCTTTTTGCCAAGGAGTTCTTATTGCCAAGGAGTACAAAAATACTGTCTAGGCGAAGAACAAAGATCAACTACATTACCTCCCCAAATGGATTAGTTGATAGCTAGGGTTTGCAATTTGTTTTAGGCTTTAGCAATGTCAATCATTTTTGTTCGCCATTTTAACTTGTATGACAGGAAGAATTAAGAATTGGCTAAGAATTGCTTATGATTGCATTGCGTTACGTTTTTATGTGGATCCAAAAAGACATTCTGAAATGGCCAGTTTTGGATTTACATTTACCTATGCTGTAAACTTTACTAGTAAGTATTACTATGGCATTATGTTAAGTATGTGAACTTTCCTTATAGCTCTCTGGGGAAATGTATGAAATACCTACGAAGACTCAAAGAGCTTGTCAAAAGTGTTCAAAAGGTAAATTTTACGTTCTTCTTTTAGCAAAATTTAGCTTGATTATTGTTGAGTATAATAGTTTTATGCATATCATTTATATCGGAGGCGCCTCTATTATTGGTCTTTGCATTTTCAGAATAACTTACCAAGTGCTGCCCCCTCTGTTGCGCTTACACTACCAACACCTAATGAAACTGCTTCAACACTCGGCGCTGCGGTCGCATCACCACCTGCTTCCATGCCGGCCACACCTAGACCTGTGGTTACCACACCTAGACCTGTGGTTACCACACCTAGACCTGCGGTTTCAACACCTTCCTCTGCTGTTTCCGCTATTTCAGGATCACCTGCCGCCGAACCTATTGCTTCAGCCTCTGCCACTGCTGAGGCGACTGTTTCAACACCCTCTAGCTCTCCATTGTTTATGCGAGTGAGTAACAGCAATATACTGTAAATTATGTTGTTGTTGTTGCTGTTGTTAATATTTATTGAGGTTAGCTAGAGAAAATAAATCCTGTCGACCTGTCTAAATTCGTTGGCTGTTCTTTGGCTGTCGATAATGTTGAATTGATTGCACAACTTAAATTTGTAATGTAAATTTTTACGTACATTAGACCTGCTAAGTATGGTGCTGTTTGAATTGTTGAATCTTAGTAGGTTAGCCTTGATTGAAAGCGCTTGTAATGGGCAACTCTTGGTAGTCACACTTTATCGTTCGAGCAGACACTATGCATTTTACACTGCAGTATTTTCTGTCTATGAGAAAAACTCCGCCTTAGGCAATTAATTAAGTAATTTGCCTTAAAAGTTAATATACACTATGGCTTTTCCCTATAGTAAGTAAGAACTCAGTTTTATTGTTTTATAGGAGCTCAATGTACCTCAATTTACTGGACGAGAGACCAGGAAAATGGTTGTACAGGCGATTGGGGAAGCTAATTGGTCCCATAGTCACAGCAGACCCAACTACGATAGTGTGGTACTAAAAGTCCTGAGGCAATTTCCAGATAAGAGTGACATCTTCAAAGACGCTAGCTATACCGAAGATAAGGATTGCTACGTGAGTTTTTTTTATAATCGTGAATAGGTCTACTTACTACCGGGCATGTAGCCTACTGTCCTGCAGATTCATTTAGCAATACTTGGCATTGGCGTGCAGCTTTCCACAATTTATTATACAGAAACTTACATCATATCCGTTATCCATCAAGGGTTATTTCGTGTATGTAGAAATTTTCTAAGCATTTGACCCTCTCAGGGAGGGAGAGAGATACCTAATGCTTGTTAAATACCTGTCGGAGTTGTCTACTCTGTCATTTATTTTCATGCATTCACTATGAATGTTAATATGGGCTATTGAGTGATATTTTCATATTTATTATGAGAAGTGTAATAAGTGATCCAGAAAATGTAAGCCCTTCCGTTGATATTTATGCAACTGAAACTGAAATGATTGAGCTTCTAATTGTTGTTTGGGGAGGCATAGCTTCATTTCAGCTTTATATTAGGAATGAAGGGTTAGCTTTATTTTTTTACTATCATAGTAAACGCTATGAGCCAGTGTAATCTAGCGTTGATTTGCATAACCACCATTGCAAGAGTCCAAAGCTGGGTAAACTTTAAATTTGTTTCAAGATGATTGGAAAATATTCTGTCTGATGGACTAGAACTGAGCAACTCTCTCTGGTTTTCATGCTAGCTAATCTATACACATATGATATTTTTATACTCCCTTTTTAGTTTTGTAATCATACTATTTTTTTGCGCATCTATAGTTTATCAGGATCTACATTCTTTGCTTGTAGAAGGTTTTCAAAAGACAGTTATCTTGCAGCGTAAGAAACAAAAGAAGCTACTATGCGAAAAAACAAAAACTCGATCAAGAACCTGCTGCTTCGGTCACCGGGTTCGTATTTTACTTGTTAATTCTCCTCTTTATTGTTGACGTCATAAAAATAATTTAAAATTTACCGTTTGAGATGAATAGTCAATCAGAATCGCAATTTATATTGACGTCTTAGGTTTTGATGATAAGCATTATAATATTGTATGTTTATGTATGTTATAAGCATTATAATATGTTTTTTATGTATGTTATGCTTTTGATCTTTGTTTGAAGTGAATCATTGTAATCTATTATCCGCACATCCCCCTCCCTTTGCAAGGACAAATAGACATCTCAATGTTTCATAAGATTTCTACTCATATAACTCATAAAAATGCGACAAACACTTTGTCTTCTGTAGCCATAATTTTCATCTTTTAATTTCTTACAGGGATATAGTGGTGAGGGCAGAGGCACTAGTGGTTTCTCCGAGCAAGGAAAAGAGGAATTTGCGGGTTCAAAATCTTGACACAATTCCACAGGTAAGGTAGCATAGTTTACTCAATAAGAGTATCAGGGGCTAGCGGTAGATAAAAATTTGTGATCCTCATTGTCTGCGTTGGAGTTACCCCCACTATAAAATAAGATCGAAGTAGCCGCTTATAGTGGGTGCAACTCCAACGCAGACAATGAGGATCACAAATTTGATCTAGGCTAGTGGTACTAATTTATAACCAACATCTTGTGTTGCTTTCAGTAGATCTCTTAGGTGTGTGCAGCTTGCTTTATTGTGTTTTTAAAATATATGAGGGAGTCTTGATTATGCAACAGCCTTTCGAGCGCCTTTTGTTTCATCCGCTAAATGTTTCAAGTAATTTTTGTTGTGGTATTACCATTCTTGTTATACATCATTGTTGCTAATGATCGGGCTCCACTTTGTCGCCGCCAAAATCGCTTCTAAATTAAAGATTTGCTTATATTTCTAATGGCAGCATTCACTGACAGTCGCGTTTCGAATAATATTATAATGAGGCATGGAGTGTCAGTGTCACGGCTTTTAGGGTTCCACTTCTTTGAAAAGGTGGACATTTTTCTAACAATCTATTATGTAACCAGTTATATACTCCCTGATGGCACGGCTAAACTTGATTATTGTTGAAATTTTTATGGTAACTTTTCACCCTTTATAGCAAGTTGAATAAAATTTGTAGTTTTCGTTGATGATGCCCTAACTTTAACCACAGTAAACTATAAGAACTCTATAATCAGTCTTCATATTGCAGAGTGCGGTAAAGGAGATGCTTCGTCCATCATTGTCTATTAGGAAAGAGGCTTTTAAGAACATGAAAGATGGTTGGAGTGGCATGGTTGTTGAGTGGCCAATTTATGGACAGGAGGCTTTTGTAAGTATTACTCTCCAAAATAACATGAACTTTCAAAATTTTGCCCATTCTCCCAGTATCCTATTTTGAGCCCAGGTCTCACGTAGTGTTTTAGTGGATTGATATTAAAAAGCTACAAGCGAAGTCTTTGCAATACAACCTGCACCGAATACCAATTTGCATGAGCTGAAGATGGCTACCTACTTCCAAAGCACAATTTTAAATAAACTTGACTAGACTCGTCACTCTTTATAGTTTCTCAAAGAATAATGTCTTAGTCTTGGGATTAACTGAAACTTTAAATGTTATATATTATTGGAGACCGAGTTGAACTGAAATTCATTGCAAGGGGAAAATTCCAGTTAGTTTCTCTCTATGGAGGGAATTTATAATATGTGCACAGTAATTTATAGTTTAAACGATGGATGACTTGCCGGATTATGGTCAATTTCGGCAGTTGCCTGTCCTATCTGGCCACTGGATTAAACGATTGCCAAGTTTTTATTTAGCACTATTCTGGCGCAGCATTGAACGTAATCCTACCACTGAGCAGACTTACTGCCTATCTATTAGGAGTTTTCTTCTCCATAATCAGAGGATAACTTTATGGTCTTCTAAAAAATCTTCAGCACTCTACTCCCAAATATGTCTTTGGCATAGACTTTGAACTATGTTTTCACTGAAAATGTATGGCATACCTTCTCTAAGTCAGAATTCCTAGCCTGTTTTCTTAGTAATAAGCAATTTCTGAAAAATTATGAGCAAAAAGTTATGAAGTCTAGATTTGTTGGCTATTTTTTAAAAATAAATATGTTTGGGCCCAAAATCAAAGGAATAAATTTCAAGAAAGAGTAAGGTATTGTTTTACTATTATGTATTCCACTCCAACTTGCCCATGTGCATAAACCATTATTGTTAGTATGTGTTTTCTATAAAATTGTAGTTTGGGGTTGTAACATATTCCTGCTGGTAGGACAGTGTTTAATCTAAGGTGGAATAGGGAGAGGGTTAGCCGGAAAACACGACAGCCTTGCCGTG
The DNA here is from genome assembly GCF_963576615.1 of Watersipora subatra. NCBI lineage: Eukaryota > Metazoa > Bryozoa > Gymnolaemata > Cheilostomatida > Watersiporidae > Watersipora > Watersipora subatra. Next base: position 63,528,062 of record NC_088712.1, on the reverse strand, counting down.
TTTTCCGGCAAAGAGATAATCCTGCACCTCTAGCATTATACAGGCAAATTATGGCAAATCACAGTCAGGGATGTGATTCATAAGCTAAAAAGTTTATTTTAAGCTATTTTGTATTAGCTCCGAACGCTGGCTTACTGTACGCTATTCATTGCCTTCACCATTTAAGTATACCTTAGGTGGTATTTTTATCTATCCACTTCAGTATATAAACACATTTATTTCATAATTTTATGATTGAAATGCTGCCTCGGGCTTTTGCTCAAAGTACTTTGTCAACGACTTCCGTCAGCAAGCTAAAATGAATTTTGGAAATCACATGCCTGCTAGTTATCCATCGTTTAAACTACACATATAAGACAACTCACATTTCTAGCTTCGATTTCATTCATCTGACCCTATATGCGTTTAGGTTTTTACATTGTAATTATTACTATCTAAGTAGGCTTCAGCATAATTGAATTTCTAAAAAAATTTCGGCGTTGTGGTCAGGTCAGATATGTGTTTCTGACTGGACATCTATCTGACCACAGCTTTTAAAAATTCACCACCAAAGTTTTTTGATTATATAAATAATATTGTCAACTCGTATTAAGTTTGTTAAAGGTCTATATCGTTGAGGGCTTAGAATTACTTCATGTAAGAGCAGTAAAGTGGTTCATTGAGGGTCATAACTAGTTTTTATTTACGGGCAAGTCGACTGAATGTCGATATTTCTTGAATTCTATAGATTTGCTACAGGAAGAATATTGAAGATAAATGTTTGTACTTTATTTCTCGCTTGCTAAAATGTCTTCTTCTTTCAAATTAGCGTCGATATTTTGAAGTTGCTTATTTTTTTATTGCTTGTTAGCTTATACCTGAGCTTGAGCTCCTTCTGAATCGGGACTTGGATTTGGACGCGTTGGGAAAGCGAGCAGAGGATTTGTTCATGGCTGCATGTCCAAAAGAGACTAATCGTAAGTGTATTTATTATCTTCAAATTTACGTACTTTCTTTGCAGAACAATATGTTACTTTATGCGCTAGCAACGGCTCAATTATCAAAATAATATCAACCGCCAAAATGATATAAGTCGGAGTCGGGTGCCCATGATTTTAGTCAGTATTACTGGCTTTTTACCTCACGATAATAGTAATCTACGGAGTTTGTCTCACCCTATTTTCCATTCCAATGCTTTACATGTGCAGCAGCTTAAACAAGAACTAGTCTCTATTGTTGGAGGTCTTACCTGGTAGTGTGTAGTCAAAAAAAGTTTAAATATAACAAAAATACTTTGTTTGCAGCGAATGATTATGGATTTGAGAAACTGGTGATCGTGATTGGAAAGCGCCTTGGAGACAAAAAGATGCTGGCCGAAACACCCGAACACAAAGTGAGTGGATTTCTTAGTTCGGTAACTTATTAACGTCATACATTAGGCTGACTATTGGTTCGCAACTCCAACTTAGCGTGTTAGAGGTTATTAGGATGTTTATACAGGAATGTTGTTAACGTCATAAATTAGGCTGACTATTGGTTCGCAACTCCAACTCAGCGTGTTAGAGGTTATTAGGATGTTTCTATAGGAATGTTGTTAACGTCATACATTAGCCCGTCTATTGGTTCGCAACTCCAACTTAGCGTGTTAGAGGTTATTAGGATGTTTCTATAGGAATGTTGTTAACGTCATACATTAGCCCGTCTATGGGTTCGCAACTCCAACTTAGCGTGTTAGAGGTTATTAGGATGTTTCTATAGGAATGTTGTTAACGTCATACATTAGCCCGTCTATTGGTTCGCAACTCCAACTTAGCGTGTTAGAGGTTATTAGGATGTTTCTATAGGAATGTTGTTAACGTCATACATTAGCCCGTCTATGGGTTCGCAACTCCAACTCAGCGTGTTAGAGGTTATTAGGATGTTTCTATAGGAATGTTGTTAACGTCATACATTAGCCCGTCTATGGGTTCGCAACTCCAACTTAGCGTGTTAGAGGTTATTAGGATGTTTCTATAGGAATGTTGTTAACGTCATACATTAGCCCGTCTATGGGTTCGCAACTCCAACTTAGCGTGTTAGAGGTTATTAGGATGTTTCTATAGGAATGTTGTTAACGTCATACATTAGCCCGTCTATGGGTTCGCAACTCCAACTCAGCGTGTTAGAGGTTATTAGGATGTTTCTATAGGAATGTTGTTAACGTCATACATTAGCCCGTCTATGGGTTCGCAACTCCAACTTAGCGTGTTAGAGGTTATTAGGATGTTTCTATAGGAATGTTGTTAACGTCATACATTAGCCCGTCTATGGGTTCGCAACTCCAACTTAGCGTGTTAGAGGTTATTAGGATGTTTCTATAGGAATGTTGTTAACGTCATACATTAGCCCGGCTATTGGTTCGCAACTCCAACTTAGCGTGTTAGAGGTTATTAGGATGTTTCTATAGGAATGTTGTTAACGTCATACATTAGCCCGTCTATTGGTTCGCAACTCCAACTTAGCGTGTTAGAGGTTATTAGGATGTTTCTATAGGAATGTTGTTAACGTCATACATTAGCCCGTCTATGGGTTCGCAACTCCAACTCAGCGTGTTAGAGGTTATTAGGATGTTTCTATAGGAATGTTGTTAACGTCATACATTAGCCCGTCTATGGGTTCGCAACTCCAACTTAGCGTGTTAGAGGTTATTAGGATGTTTCTATAGGAATGTTGTTAACGTCATACATTAGCCCGGCTATTGGTTCGCAACTCCAACTCAGCGTGTTAGAGGTTATTAGGATGTTTCTATAGGAATGTTGTTAACGTCATACATTAGCCTGACTATTGGTTCGCAACTCCAACTTAGCGTGTTAGAGGTTATTAGGATGTTTCTATAGGAATGTTGTTAACGTCATACATTAGCCCGGCTATTGGTTCGCAACTCCAACTCAGCGTGTTAGAGGTTATTAGGATGTTTCTATAGGAATGTTGTTAACGTCATACATTAGCCCGTCTATTGGTTCGCAACTCCAACTTAGCGTGTTAGAGGTTATTAGGATGTTTCTATAGGAATGTTGTTAACGTCATACATTAGCCCGTCTATGGGTTCGCAACTCCAACTCAGCGTGTTAGAGGTTATTAGGATGTTTCTATAGGAATGTTGTTAACGTCATACATTAGCCCGTCTATGGGTTCGCAACTCCAACTTAGCGTGTTAGAGGTTATTAGGATGTTTCTATAGGAATGTTGTTGACGTCATACATTAGCCCGTCTATTGGTTCGCAACTCCAACTTAGCGTGTTAGAGGTTATTAGGATGTTTCTATAGGAATGTTGTTAACGTCATACATTAGCCCGTCTATGGGTTCGCAACTCCAACTCAGCGTGTTAGAGGTTATTAGGATGTTTCTATAGGAATGTTGTTGACGTCATACATTAGCCCGGCTATGGGTTCGCAACTCCAACTCAGCGTGTTAGAGGTTATTAGGATGTTTCTATAGGCATGTTGTTGACGTCATAAATTGGCTGGACTGGTTTCGGCTCCAATCTGACTTACTTTTTACTGTTTTAGGTAAGCCATTCTCTTCCCCACCTCAAATTTGGGAAACTCTGTGTGGATGGGGAAAAGTTAAGCGTTAGTGAGGACCCTCTCGTCCTGCTAAAACTTCTGGCAGTATTTTACATTGGGGACATCGAGTTTGGCGACGCCAAGAAGTTTGGCCAGCTGCTGGAGTTTACCTTCTTGGGCTCCAGCACCGTGAGAAAGGGAAGCAAGTATTTGTCTGTCGACAAATTTATGGAAAAAATGAAGCGGGTGAGTACCTAATGACTCAGCTATGCTAGTTTTATATCTGTCGAAAAACTAAGTAGGATTCGAATGAATTTCTATGGTAGCAATTTATCATATAATTCATGAGAAGAGAACTCCAAAATGTAACTTTTGGCGCAAAAAACGATTTCAACCAGTTGTAAAATCATTGAAACTAAAATTTCCGAGAACACTCATATCCTAAACTCATTGGTCGAGCTTTTTGCCGTCTTCCTAGTCTTATTTTTAACGTTTATTTTTCATGTTGGAATTATCATAAATCATAGAAACATTTTTTTTCTCTTTTGCAGGAAAGCCGAGCCGACGATGAGTAGGCGAAGAAAAGCAAGTGCCGGCAAAGCCTGGAACGCTATAAGTCTAAAACATAACAACAAAATTCATAGAACACAATTCACACGAAATAGTAACCTTTCCAATCCAGTATGCCAAAGTGACACCACTTTTAGAGCGAATTATTTACGTGATTTGGGGTTTGGGCTTACTCAATGGATTTTATGGAATCGTGCTCTCTTTTATATTATTGTAGATAGTTTTTTTTAATTATTATTCTAAATCGATCTTGATCAAACAGATGCTGTGTGTTTTTCGAGTTATTTAGTGCTTTTATTAAATGGTGTGTGTGTTTTTCGAGTTATTTAGTGCTTTTATTAAATGCTGTGTGTGTTTTTCGAGTTATTTAGTGCTTTTATTAAATGTTAATAATAAATTATATATACTCGCTGTTTAAAAATATCCTTGGCTGAAAAAAACGCAGAGCTGTTTGTAAAGTGATTAAACTTGTAAACACTTGCTGCGTTCAAATTTGACCCTAAAATATAATGCGCCAAGCGTGTAAAACCAGGTTGCAATGCTAAATGCACTCAGCGTGTGAAAATCGTCTTCGTATAGAAAACTCAGTCAATGTTTAAAAACTGCAATTTTTAAACGCTAAGTGCGTACATATTTTGGTTTTATGATTAATGCACAGTGTGAATAGAAATTGCCTTGAAAAATGACCATCAGCAGTGCGTTAATTTTTAGTTGCACATCGCATAAAACGATGAATAGAAGTGTGTTTTTATTGAATGAATAGCGCATGGACATTGCATAATTTTCGAGTGTGTAGTTTTTCAGGTGCATTGAAAAATGACCATCTGAGGTGATTGAATACTGCATAGATTTTTTTTACAGTGTACTATTGAATATAAAATTGGACATATGTTAGATGAAAAATCATTATTTGTTTAGCAAAGGTTAGCTTATTAAGGACACACAAAATATGATTATGAACTGGTCAAAAAGAAATTATTTCAATTGTACTAGCTAGCAGCTCCATTATGAAGTTTCATCCATTTGTAGGCCTACATTCAGCAAGAAGCTGAGCCTACATAGTGAACACGTATTTCTAGTATAGGCTCTAGTTGAAAAGTATTTCAATTTTCATGGTTCAAAGCTTTTCCTTGTCATCTCTTAAACAATCAGTCAGCTCATAACAATTCTTAACTTTTACTCAAGGAGTGTTTGAATAGCACATGGAGCTACCCAGTTTACACAGCAAACCTTGATTGGGACACCATAGTTTGTGTTGCTAAGAGACCCACATACCTAAGGTAAGTGTGTGAAATCTTCAAGTGCCTACATTATTCAAAAAGTTAAAACCGCCTAAAACGCACTACTTTATTTAACTAGACAACATAGCCGTTATAATGTTATTTGAAAACCGAATAATAGCATATTTTGTTTTAAAAGCCTTTCGACTTAGTAAAAAGTGTACTGCAGTTCACACTATAGATAGTTTTGTGAATTGCTTACGAGCTACACTCTTAAATTAATCAAGCGCTGCACACTTTGTCATAGGGTATACTGCCATCACATCAATTGTATACCGTTTAGTGTGCATTGTAAATTTGAATACTGCTCACTGTGTAGCAGTAAAAGTGACCAATATTGTCTTAATGCATACTGCACAACATTGAAATGACTCTCACTGCACCGCTAATGCAACTGCAAGAGTATCCAGACCAAGCATACTGCAAGGCGTTTTACATCTTGGATTCGATGAGTACTTTTCAATGTGTAGCTGTTACTGTTCTATAATTGTCACTATTCTGCTCAACGGTTGTTAGCTGTATAAAAATACTAAAAAGTCTCTAATCAGGTTTGTTTTTTTTTGCTCAGATCAATCCATTCACGATTGCTTCCACAGCATAATTGATTAGATTTTGACATTTTTAGTGACCAATACTGCTAGAAGCATTTTGGGTCAAGTAAAACAACAACAACACAGGCAGTCAATGGTATCTAAGCATAGAAGATGTAGTAAAATACGAGTGTGTTAAATGTAGGACGGATCAATATTTTCACTTCCTGCGGGTTAAGCAGTTGTTTGCGAGACGTGATCACATTGTGAAAAATAATATTTATAGAATAGCACCAAGGTGATGCATACATAAGGCTCACTCATACAATGATACATAGTTTTCAATATGAATCACACGTGCTCATAGAAAGTATGTAGTGATAACAATGGCTACCAATGGTCTATTGGTCTACCAATTATTTTTAATAATATATTTTGGCCGGTTTAGAACAAACTTAAAGAGTCGTGTGTCCTTCTGTAGTTTGGCTTTTGTCACAAAACAAATGACAGTTCTACTGAACTACTTGTTGCATTAGAAACCAGTTTAATCATCTCTATTGCTATAAAACAAGTGATTGGGATTACAAAGTTAAACAAGAGGAAAATAAACTTGCTTGTGTGTACCCATTCATGCAGCATCCCATATTCACACATTTTATATTAACACCAGCAGTAGACCCAGCGTTGCCCAGGAATTGTTCTAACTTCAATCTCAAGGAATCTTGTGTCAACCATTACTATCACTTAGGAAGTTATTGACAGATACCTTTCTTGGAGAAGGCTGAATTTCTGTGCTTACCCATGGTAAAGGAATAATCATTCATAATATGTTAACACACTGTAATGGTAAAAATTAAACTTTAATGAGCTTTAGAATTGTCATTAGTAAAGTCAGATACAAGTAACTTTTTGGTCCAAATTTTCCATAAATCATTTAAAACACAAAAAAAAGGCCCATTAAAGTTATATCTGGATAAACTTGTAAGTTATTTAATTGGTGTCACATATTTAATGCATCATCTCATCATCAAGTAAAGTTTCTGACATTTTGTTTTCTCTGTTTTATAACCTCTGACGTTGCTTGATATTCTGTAGGATACAACACCACAAGGCTTTTTCGTAGACTCTTGTTTTGCTAAGTGAGTACCTGCGTTGTCATTATTCAACTTGTCATTTGTTGGTAGTAAGGGTAAAACTCCCCACCTACTTCTTTACCTAATATCCTCTTTCTGTTGCTTGCCTTTGTAGTAACTCCCTAACATTCTATTTTAAAGTTGGCTTCTGTATGCATACACACGGCTCTGGAGAGCTGTAATTCATGGCACTTTCACATTTCATAAATTGGTTCTTTGAATTAAATGGACATGCTGGAAGCTTTTAATAATTATGATTGATACTGAAAGTTTTTTTCAACAATATCAATCTCCATAATTCTATAATGAACACAAACAAAAATAGGATTCAAGTATATATAACTGCTGTGAGGGTTGTCTAGGTTGTATTCAAACTTAAATTTTTTATGTTTGTATCAGCGCTAACACGAGAAGAGAATTCGATTTAAGGGAATCTTCATTTGCATCTTAAATTTAAACAATGCACTTTATGTTTAGCCTTAAATACAATCAATTGTTCAATTACTGTTTAGGTGTTGACTAAGACAAAATTGTGTTAGCAAACCATTAATGCCAGGTTCACCTCTGAAAATTAATCAAATTCTTAAGGGCACTTTTTGGTATTTTGGACAGGCAGAAAACATTATTGGATACAGGTGAAGCTTTTAGATCCGAATCATATTATGCATTCAATTTAAAAAAAGGGTAGTTTTGATTGCTATTCTGGCAAGTGACTGTCTAAGATAAATGGGTTAGTCAGATTCTGTGTGTGACAGATAGGTAAATGTCTTGACATGCATCAGCAAAAGCTATGACCAGAGAAGTACATGAATATAAATGTATACAGCCTTTCATAGCATTTCATGACATCAAATTATGTTGGTGGTTATCTTCTAGCCGGGTTCACTTCACTTTGCGTTGTTTCGGATGGAATTTTTTATGTTGAGTTGTATTGTGTTTCATTGTAATGTGCTCTATACATGCATACACATGTACCAGTACATATTATATTGCACTGCCTTGACTGCATATTGACCTTGCTTTTCCTACAACTGAAGTAGTTCACTGGCATCGCTAGAATCTCTCTCACTTATTAGAACATTTGAAGATTGTTGAAAAGTTGGCAAATTTTAGTTGAAAATTATCATTCTATTTCAATTAATTGAGCTGCTCTTGCTACTCATAATCATGTATTTTTAGCAAAGAAAGCTGAGGTACACCGAGCCCTAACCCTTCAACATCTAGATTTCCCTTTTTCCAAAAAGTTCTAGTACATTCAGCTTTTTAGTGTCTGAACCACTGAAGATGGATTCACCTTGAAATTCATATATCTAAAAGTCTTATTGCCAACTTTGGATATTTGGATAAAGTTGGCTAGCGGTATTATACTTCCTCATAAAATTTATTCAGAATTGGCCATCACAGACATTTTACGTCATGACAATTGGTCATTTTGAATAATAGCTAGCGTTATCTCTAAGTGTAACCGGTCCATAATTAATGTGCAAGAAATATTTTACAAATAATTCATTTTTGTTGAGTTTGTCATAATTTCTTGGTTTTACCTTTTATGTAAAATCTGCCAGTCGATACTTTACTAAAAAAAGAATAATATTGTTGGTAATGAAATGGTGAGTTGAAGTTTAATATTGACTTAATGAAACTGATGAAGTGCAGTAGGGATGTCTATGTTTTTTTAAAGTTTCAACACAGTTGTTTTATTTCTGGTAACTTTCATGCGATCACAGAATTCTTTACACGTAAATAGCGAGGATACTAAACTTTAGTCCAATCTGGTGCACAAACTCATGAAGTTGACGAGCAGCTTGTTAAACTAGTACTTTAACAAGTACTATCCAAGTTACATAATCACCTTTTGGAGGCAGAGAATTTGTGTGTCAAAAGGAGAAACAATGGTTGTAGGAGGATAAAATCTCTTGACAATAAACCTAATATACTGCCAATTTAACCAACTGAACTAGCCAAACAACTTCTAGAATCACAAAGCAGTTGTCCGGATAATTATGACAGAAAAGTTAGAAAAAAAAACATATATTGATTTTTTACTTATGGCGCACCTGATGATCAACCACAACGCATTTGTGTTGCGCTGAAAATGTTTGAAAATCCTTGATATACACATGTGCAGTAAATTCCCAAATATTTTTGCTGAATCAAGCATGAAATTTTCATGTACTATTAGTCTAAAGAAAATTGTCAAGAATATCTAATGAATATGTTTGAACACAGGTAAGGTAGTGACAATTGCAATAAAAAATGACTAGACTTCAGAGGTTCCCGAAATATTGATTTTTTGATGCTAGCGAGCAGCCATTCATCCCCATGAAAAAAATTAAAAGCTTGTTGGTTGTGAAGTTGCTATTTGTTTAAGAAAGGTTAGTTTGTGAAGGACACATAAAGTATTTTGCAAAGATGTTTGTCAAGGCTACTTTGACCTGGCAACCTCCACTCAAGCTTTCAACATTCTACAATGCTTTTGTTTACTATGAGAGTGTAGGACTCTGATATCTGATCTCTCACGTCACGAGATGTAGTCAATCAATAATGTCATGATTTTCTTTAGCAAGGTATTACCTCGTCTTGCTGATCTATTTTAGCTGTGTTAGCCATGAGATGGACCTCACAACTTGCTATATTCAACAGTATAATTATCTAGTATGTACAACATTGTATGAACATTTTAATAGGCGTGTATTTAAAAATGAGATAAATAGTTATTCAGCTGTTACGTAACTACATGTAACAGAAAGCTTACATAACTTTTATCTGTAGGTGGTTTACAGTGAGAATAAAGGGTCAGTTAGCTACGTGTTTAATACATTATGTTCCCGTGACACGTGTGAAGTGCATCGTGTGGGTTTGGAGTTGTGAACAAGTTGTGTTACCTTGTGGATTAAGTATTTCTATAGACATTCGCATGATGTGGGTTGACTTTGGCGCGTTGTTGAAAAAGGTAAAGAATTATACCCTATTATTTGTAGTAAGCAGGGCAAAAAGGAGAGCAGGTGTTGGTAACATAAAACATCAAAAACGACCAAAAAAGGACAATGGAAGTATTACAAAAGCTTAAAATCGAATAGCTGGCGTTGTATTTTAATGTACATAATTCGGAAGTGCTGTTTTTATTATTCACAAGCATGATGAATTAAATAAAGTTTAGCGAACTGCAAAACTTCATTAGCTTGGAGAATTTTGCCATTTCCAAGATGCTTTTAAGTTTCGGAATAGCACAAATTTCTGAATCATACGTGTCATAGAGAGGTGATAAGCTCATGGTGATTGACTACGGACTTTCTGACCAGGTGAATGTTGTTTTTTATATTATATCTCTGAATTGTTAAGTCGAAGATTGGAACCAGGTTTATTGGGAACAAAACAATGGAAGCGTAACACACAAACAATTTGCATGACACCCCCTTAACCGAAACAATAAAGCATTATATTTTTACTTATTTAACACATCTAAGTAGTATCGAAATGCATCTACATTCGAAAAATTAGCAGCCATAAGAGAGTACTCTAAAAAGAACAACCAATTGGAATGCATCTCACAGACAATAAACTTGTAGTAGAAAATGTCTAGCGTTATCGCTCTGCATGAGCTCGCTGAGTAAACTCTAGTGCAGACCATCGCCTCACGGCGCAATATCACTTGATATATCGTCAAGTATCTTTTTACCTTAGAGCCTCAAATTAACTGCACTGTTAATTTTTCTTGGTCTTTCATAACATAAAATATGTCCAGACCAACATACAACAACCAATTAGTAATAAAGATGAAATTAGACAAAATGCTATTTATTGATTATTTCTTATGACATAGGACACAATCAATTACAGTATATTTATGTTGCATTGAGCACTAGTTAAAAATCATTAGGGTATACACTGCATAAAGAATTCCTAAATAAATAAGCTTGAACATTTTTTACAATTCAAGCTCGAAGAAAATTGTTAAGCATATTCGATGAAACCATTACCAATTATATATTATACCATTGTAAGGGATTAGACTATTGTTGAGAAGTAATGACTACGTATCAGGGTTCCATTAAGTATTGATTATTTGATGCTAGAGAGCAGCTATTCACACTCTTGAAAAGAACTAGACAAATGTTGGTTGAGAAGTCATTATTTGTTTAGGAAAGGTTAGTTTGCTAAGGACACACAAAATATTATTATGAACCAGTCTAACAAGAAGTGCTTTCAATTGTACTAGCTAGCAGCTCCATTACAAAACTTTATATAGTGATAAGCCTACATTCAGCATGAAGCCGAGCCTACATAGTAAACACGTATTTATATTACAGGCTCTGGCTGAAAAGTATTTTAATTTTTATTTTTCAAAGATTTTCCCTGGTCAACTCTCAAAGAATCAATCTTCAGCTCATTACGCTTTTTAACTTTTTCGCGACAAGTGTTTGAATAGCGCATGAAGCTACCCAATTTACACAACAAACTTTGAATGGGACACAATAGTTGGTGTTGATAAGGGATCCACATACCTAGGGTAAGTATATGAAATATTCAAGTGCTTATAATATCCAAAATGTTATTTAACCGCTTGAAATGCGTAATTTAATTTAGTAAGACCACATAGTCACTATAATGTTATTTAAAAACCGAATAATATCAATATTTTGTTTTTAAAGGCTTTCGACTTATCAAAAAAGTGTACTGCAGTTCACAGTGCAGATAGCTTTGTGAAATGCTTACTAGCTACACTCTTAAATTAATCAGGCACAGCACACTTTGCAATATAATATACTGCCATCACATTAATTATACTGTTTAATGTGCATTATAAATGTGTATACTGCTCACTGTGCAGCTGTAGAAAGTGAGAGATATTATCTTAATGCATACTGCGCAAGCTTGACATGACTTTTACTGCACTGCTAATGCAACTACATAAATATCCTGTCCAGACTTACTGCGATTCACTTTACATATTGGTTTCGATGAGTACTTATCAATGTGTAGCTTTTACTTTTCTATAACTTTCACTACTCTGCTCAAAGGTTATCAGCTGTATAACAATACAAAAAATATTTCATCAGGTTTGTTTTTTTGTCCAGATCAATGAATTAATGGCTGTTTCTATAGAATACTCGATTACATATTGACAATATTT